>NC_056730.1:456193766-456211266 GCF_019279795.1 Protopterus annectens | reverse complement strand
TTCATTCATTTGATCCTGATCAGACATATGAAGAGTATACAGCCATACAATTTTCTATAAGTGATGTGTATGTTTGTGCGTGTGTATATGTGTGATTAAGCAGTGGGTTGCACACTGTTTGTTTCTGACAGCAGTCTATCATATATCTGTGGTGTACACAGCCATTGTGTGTGTGTGTGTGTGTGTGTGTGTGTGTGTGTGTGTGTGTGTGTGTGTGTGTGTCTTTTGAAGGATTTAAAATAAATTGCTTTGGCCAATTATTAATATTTTGCCACAGTTTGATATTTGAAGAGTACACAGCCAACACATGTGGCTTTAATTGCTAGATTTTGGGGCTTTCAGTGGATGAAAATGACTCACAATACTGTCTAGCTTTGCAGAACTAGTGTGTTTTTGTGTGAAGCCAAATTAGATACTTTATGCTGCGGTGGTACGGCGGTAGTGTTGTTACCTCACAGCAAGAGGTTCTCCCGTTCGATTCTCGGCTTGGCTTGGGAGAGCCTTCTGTGTGGAGTCTGTATGTCCTCCCCGCGGTTGGGTAGTGTTCAAAAGACATGCGTGCATAAATAGGCGTGCCTTCATTGAAGGTTAGGCGTCGAGCTGGCACCTCAGCATTCCATAAAAATCTACTGCCAATCATTAGCGGACCGGAGTTCCGCTGTGGCAACCCCTTACCAGGAAAAAGCCAAAAGACAAACAACAACAACTATGGCAATGCTTTAATAGAATCAAACATTTTAAGCATACACAGTTTATAAACTGTCAGTAACTGATGGATATATAGGCTGTCTGTGGATGACAGTGAGTGTTTGCATGGGGAAGAGGTTGCATTTTTATGTTAAAGTAGCAAGTTGGCTGTCATTTATTTCACTTTCCATCACAGTTAGACATCTACCTTGCATACAGAAAGTACTGTGTCAGTCTTGGCAAGATATGTGTATGATAGCAGCTGATAACTGCTACAGTTGTACAGTGAGAAGCATTGCTGTCTTACAACACTTATTATTTGGATGTGCTTCCTTCTGTATGAAAGTGCATGTACTCCCTGTTTCTGAGTGTGTATTTTCTCCAGGTGCTCTGGCTTCCTTCCCCAGATCTTTAGCTATGCATTATATACCTGTGCCATTTTTTTTGCTTTCATCCCAGTCTAATGCCAAAGGAGTAGAGTGGCAGGTACTATTTCCAGATAGGATTTAGATGTCATTGCAGATATCTGTCCTCTGTGTTTATTGAGAACTACTATTTTGTCAGCTTTGAATATTAAGCTTTGGACACAATTTATGCTTTCCCTTAAAAAATAAGACTGCCTTTTTTCTTTAGCCATGATTTTTGTTCAGGCCATCACTGGATCAAAACACTGGGAAAAATCTCTAAGGGGCATTACACCTCAGAGCATCTAGAACACTATGACTTCCCAGACCCCTGCCTTAATTCATTTACCTCCTACATACTTATTACAGCACAGTCTTGGCAAGTTAGAGTGTGGTAAAAGGATGGAGGAAAAGGCCAAACGAAAGATAGCATGTGAAAAAAGTAAGATAGAAGTAATTTATTTGGATGATATAGGGTCAGGGTGGGGGAGAGTAGGTGCACTTGGGAGAGCAAAGGAGAAAGCAAGTGGTAGGGAGCCCAAGATGTCTTTTGTATGGAGCTCCATTTCATGTAAGGCAGGACCTGCTGATTGCAGTCAGACTTCTGAGGAGTATGCAGTCAATAAAATGGCTAAAATGAGTAAGGCACTTGGTCGATGAAAGTTGGTGATTGACTGCTGTAATGTAGCTTTAACCCATTACAGTTAGCCACCTCACTTTGAAGTCATCAGTTGCCACTGTCTCCACTACATAGTATATTTCACTAGCCTCCCTTCCATTTTAAAGTTTTTCCCCAACAAACAGGTTGAATAACACCTCAGAGTCATTGATTATAAATACAGTCATTGCTTTCAATTATTTACACTCCAGAATGTCAAGTTCTGGTGCTAGTTTCATCTGTAAACCCTTAGTTTAAATATTCATTTTTTCTTTTCAACTGAATTAATACTCACTAGCTTCAGTCATGCCTTAATTCTTCATATTTACTCCCAGTTATGTAACTGACTATACACCAATTGCCAATTTCATCTATCTGGAAAAATTCTTAACAGATGATTGAGTACATACAGATGTATGACTTGCTAACTGGTAAACAGTATAGCTTTCTTTCCAGATACAGCACACAAACCACAATTTTCACACTAGCCTCACAAGGTTTTACCAACATGTAAAAAGGCATGCTGACCAGTGCTAAACTTCTGGTCTTAAAAGTGTATTTGAATTTGAATCATAGCCTTTTACTGCTTAAACTTGATGATTATGTTTTATTTCAAGAGCTAATCTCTTGGGTTATAAGCTATTTCTCTAAGAGAAATGTTTGTGATCTTGAGCCATAACTACATTTCAAGTACTGGCTGTCTTTCTAAGGGTGTTTCATTAGGTTCTTTTTAGCATCAACACTACTATTCTCACTTTACAATAATAGCCTTCCTCAGATCATGACCCATCTGAAAATGACCTTGCATGCAAATGACATGGGCTTCACTGCAGCTCATAAGCCCACACAGCAAGTAGCATCCCTGCTACAGTATGATTCTTCCCTGATAAGGAACTGGCTCGGTGATAGCAAACTAATAATCAACATTAGTAAATCTACTGTTAAAATATTCTCCACTCCTAAAAGACTGGCTAATATTCTTTCACCATGTGTCACTGACTTCTATGGGATTTATCTAACATTTGCAACAGAACAATATGTCTATGCATCCTGTTAGATAGTACTCACTCTTTTCACAACCATGTATCAATGACCCCCTCCAATGTTGTACAACTTCTTAATGTTGGGTACGGAATTTCTAACAGCAGCCAGCAGAGATGTATGTCTCTGAGCCTGTGACAGCTTTTAAAGTTATAAGATTATTTATGGTGGCACTGCAAAGTGTATTACAGCATTTGAAGCTGTTTCAGCTTCCCAGCACTAGTCTATGCTGACTGTTGCTTATACCTTAGAATGAGATGAGAGCATTGCAGCTCCAAAAACATGCTTAACAATGCTGTGTCAGAAAAGTACTTATCAATGTTGTCTTTTTTTCAGATTTTAAAGTGTAATATGTGGGTATGTAATGGAATATCATATGAATTATGTATGAAATTCACTGTTTCACTATAAAGAAGCAATGTATGTGTATTTCCATTATGGCAGCAAAACGCTTTAACTACAGAGTTACTACTAGTTGTAAACAGGTATTCTCTAGGAGTGCTCCTTATGATGAGTGTTACAAACAAACTTAAATGTCATAATTTGTGACAAAAGTTGTGTTCTTGTAGACTTTCAATGTGTATGTCAACAGCAGAGAGTCTAAATGTCAATGTTTATCTTTACAGATTTTGATACTACACCTATATCAGCTCGTACACGACATAGCAATCTCAGGCGACCAAAGCTTATAAGAACCACAGAACTACATTGTTCAGCTCTAAACACTGAAGCTGAGATCATACCAGAAACCCATTTGGAAACAGTAATCAGGTAATATCTTTGTTATTGCAAGACATAATTTATTAGCAAGATTCTAAGAAACTAAAGCCAGTCTATTGCTACATATATATTTTATTGTTTCTGATTGTACTGCTGCTTAAATGTATTAATTTGTTAAATGGGTTGATGGGCTGGTCCATGGATCCTCTCCAGCCATTACAGGACACAGAGGCAAAATATTACACATAGTGAGATGTTTATGTACAGGTGTAGTAGTTGTTGTATGTACATACAGGAGAGAAAGAAAGAAAGAGCAAAGGTGACAGAGAGAGAGAGAGAGAGAGCAACATTAGTTCATTTATATAAGATTTAGTAGCATTACAGCTTTGGGTATATACCTCTGCTCTGAGCAAAGATTTTAGCAAAATAAATGCATTTCGGTGTATACATTGATTTTCACATTTACATATTTACAAATTGTGACTGTACAGTAGTAGTCAGTTAATAGATAAGTTTAATTTGGAATTTGTCCAGGTTAGGTTTCATTATGGTTGTTACTTTCTTACCTCTAATGCATAATGCATTTTCAGTGATATATGGCCTTGAGATGATGTAAGAGTGTGGTTCTAAGATGTGTCTGTTGTGATTCCTTATAATGTTCTGTGGTGATATGTTTCCAGTCTGTAGGAATAGTTTTGCTGAAGCTCTTCTCACAAGCAAGAAGTTCAGCATGTGGTCTCTGAAAAGTAAGTAATCATTCTGAATCTTCTCAAAGATACTGTGGTAAGGAGTTGGTCAGTAGCTTATTAGCTGGGAAACTGTGTCATTATGGAGAAGCTAAAAAGTGAAGGATGAAAGGAGAAGTATGGCACGGACTTGCATGGGTAATCAGTTTTAAGACATGTTCTGGCCTGGAACTCAGACAGTATGGATTTTATTCCATATCTGGGAGACTTACACATTTATTTTCATTGTTCCTGTGATTGCCTTTCCTGCATCTTTCCACAATCTTTTTTCTAACCTCCTCTAACTGATTGCTATTGTGCAATACTTTGTACAGTCTACTAATTATCCCTTTTTAACAGCAACTTCTGTTCTAGACTCAACTAAAACTCTGCTAGAGGTGATATTTCTCTTAGCACCCCCTATCTTTTCTTTTTGTTTATACTGTGTTGTCAGTGTCTGCTAGGGAAGGGTATGTCTGATCTACAGTCCAAACTTCTGCTTAGCTTTATCCCACTCTGTTACCTTTCCCTCTCAGATTATTTGTTCTCAATATCTTGGTTCCTTTGATAATTTTCTCCAGTAAATTCCAGCCTCTCCTTCCCTATTTTCTGTAGCCCTACTTGCAGATATTCACATTCCTATTAGTAAAATCTCCTTTCTCCATTCCCACTCTGGCTTAATTCTTAGAATACTTTCTTTTGCTTTATGAATATAAAGTTCTGTATGACTGTTGTTATTTTCCATACAGACTTGCATCCAAAAATCCTAGTCTGTCTTTATCTCTGGAACTCCCCCATGTTCTGACTTAAGTTAAGAAATGATTGGGGAAGTATATTCCAGTTTTGGAATTAGTACTGGAATTGTTAAGGCTGCATGTTATTGTGTGGTCAGATTAGGGAAAAGATTTTCTGTGTGGGTCATGTTGGTTCTAATTTATGCAGCATTGTATAGGCTGCAGAAAGAGTCATTATACAGGAGGGGAATATTGTTGTTGATATTGTTAATAAGTAATATTAGGCCCATTACTAACCACCGTAGTATTCTGGAAAAGAAAGTGCATAATTATAAAAACTATGCAGACCATGTCAAAGCCTTGTCCCTTTTCTCGGTATCATACAACAACCTACTTAAAGGTAAACTGTGCCTCAGGTACAGAGCATCAACAGACCCTATTCTGTCAGACAGGTTACATGTTCATAAGTCCAAGGGTATCATAAACACCCACTCAAGAAATCTCAATCTATTTTGCAAAATAAATAGAACATGTTGGAGGGATAGGTATAGATCACAGAGAATATTACTTCTGGGGAACTGTCTTCCTCTACACATGATGTGCTCTTCCTACTCTGTTCAAACATAATTTGGAATAATGGATGTGTAACTGCAAATTCACCCCAGTTTAGCACCTCTTTCCCTCATGCATAGGGGAAACATAAATATCCTATCATATCCTACTTTGGTCCAAATCTGGATTATTCATATGCAAAATATAAGCGCTAGAAATTACCGTGGAATGTAAGGCTAGGCTTCTTAACTTCATACATCAATAACCTCGTAAGTACCTATGAATCTATAGGTCAGCCGTATCGGTTACTGATCTGGACTTTAAAGGTTATTTGTGTGAGGTAATTACTAAACCTGGAGAGGGTATTTAAAACCAAAGTATATCTGTTTATGTTTGTTGAGGAGAAAGTAGTAATGGCATACCTCTGAGCTGTCGCACAGAATACCCAGATTTTTTCCACATGTTTTTAATCTGTACTTCAAACTTTGTTGTCTTCTGGCAAATTATTGAGGATTAAAGTCACTAAATAATGACACATACTTGAGTTTCAGACTTCATGTCCTTCAGAAAAATGCATGTTAACACAAAACCCATTATTCTAGCAACAGTATTTAAAACGTGGTGTCGCCATGGGTTCTTCGGCGGCACCTGCTTATGCTAATTTAGTCATGGCATGGTGGGAGCTTGAAATAATTCCCATTTTGAAGGAGAAATTTAACATCAGCCTTTTCTGTAGATATATTGATGATTTAATTTTCATCATAGAAGGAAGTCCTGACACTGTGCAAGCTTTCCTCTTCGAAGTTAATTCCGTACCAGGTTATCTGAAATTCACCAAAGGTGATGTTGGTTTAGCTGTTAATTTTTTAGACATTTGTATATGGTGGGACAGCACTGATCAAAGATTTCATAGTAAAATTCATAGAAAAGAGACCTTTACTAATGGATATTTACATAATTCCAGTGGACATCCCAAACATGTTATAAAAAATATTCCTAGAGGTCAATATATCAGGGCCAGTCGAATGACAACTAGGGAACATGATTTAATACAGGAATTTCATTTCATTGCCTCCATGTTTTTACAGAGAGGCTATGATGAAAATGTATTAATAGATACTGGTAATGAGGTTTATGATAAACGTTTTACTCATTTTCCTCCCATCTTGAATCAACGTATGATTACTACAAACATTCATAATACACGTGTGTACAATAATATCAATTGTGATATTATTTGTTCCCTTGAGATGAGCAGTGACACTAATAAGATCAGGGATGTACTTGAAAAGAACTGGAGGGTTATTCAAGGGAATTCTGATATTGTTCAGGATGTTGGAACCAAACCCAGTTTTGTGTTTCGTAAACATAATACTCTTAAAAGAATATTGGAATGTCATTTTCCAGATAATGGCACTATAGTTAAAAGAAAGAAGGGTATGTTTTGTTGTCATCATTGTAAAATTTGTCGATTTATTTCTGAAGGACCTTATATTAACATTGTTACATCAGACAAAATTTTAGAAGTCCCTGAATTTGTTGATTGCAATAGCTGTTGAGTTGTATACATCAGTATGTGTTCCGTTTGCCCTGCTTTTTATGTGGGGATGACCACGAGAAGTTTAGGTACACGTATAAAAGAACATTTATACGCTATTAAAAGTAAAGATCAGAATAATGCTTTGTATAAGCACTCTATTACTTGTCCATTTTTTAAAAAGTTTGTTTTTTCTGTTTTAGAAGTTTGCAAGTCAGATAAGAGAGGTGGGGATTTTAAAAATTATGTAGAACAAAGGGAAACTCTTTGGCAAGTGAGATTAAAATCTGACACTTTGCCAGGATTAAATGAAGCTATTAATTTAAAGTGTTTGTTAAAGTATCGTAAACTAACCATTTCTAAAGAAATTGATTTATCTGTTATTTTTAATTTTTGAATTTTGCTTTTTTACTGTTTTTTATTCAATTAATGGTTAATTAAGTTAATTGATTATTTATTAGTGTGTGTATTTAAGGCACTTGTTCTTTTACCTAATGTATTCTGATGAAGTCGTGTGATGAAAGCGGATATTAAATTTTTATACGCTATTTTTTGACTCTTTATTCCTGAGGACCTATTTGCGATTGTTCCTCCTGCCATTTCGTTTTATTTCTTTGCTTTTAATCTGTACTTCAAACTTTGTTGTCTTCTGGCAAATTATTGAGGATTAAAGTCACTAAATAATGACACATACTTGAGTTTCAGACTTCATGTCCTTCAGAAAAATGCATGTTAACACAAAACCCATTATTCTAGCAACTGTATTTATAAGAGCAATATTTAAAATCTGTCTCAGATTTTGGGCCTTTCATCTCCTCCTCCTCCCATTATTTTTTACTTTGACCAGATTTGTTGTACTTAAAGGTTGAGAGGAGCGAGTGTTGTGCCCTTTGAAAGCAATTTTATAGTTCGAAAAGATACTAACTTCTATCCAACTTTATTCAGTGGATGAGAAGATTTTATCTGTTACTTTGTAGATGGCTGATAGGGCATATCCTGAAACCATGTTGAGAGTTTGTCAGAAGGCTGCATGTTTTAAATAAGTGGTTATAAATAATATTTTGATATATTTTTGTGACAGGGCAAAGTGTAGAGATTTGGTCTGCCTTGTTAAGCTGAGGATGGTGGTGGTTCTCTGGAACTAGTATAACTAGGAAACATTGAAAACATTGAAATTGTAAGGGAGTAAAGCCTTTTTATTAAGGAGAGGTTAAGATATAAATTAAATGTTTGGTGAATATGGAGGCTGCCACAACGAAGAAAGTAAGATATATAGAATAAAGGGCTGGGGTTTGTTCTTTTTGTAAAGCTTTCAAAGAAGTTATGTAGCCATCCTGGATGATGTGGCCTTGGAGAAGAAGGGAGGAGGGAGTGGTTGCAAAATTGTCTGAGGAGTAAAGTTAGAGGATTGATGAATCTTCACTGTCTTAGGATCACCAAGCATGCCTCCTAACTTTTCCAGACCATGAGTCATTAGTTGACTAAGGTCATATGGGTCATAGTCAGGGCTTTATCCTTCTTTGTCACAGGGATGAACAAGTCTTGTTTTGTGTGTTGTGTTATTTAATTGTGTACTGTCTTTGTGACTTACTGCTTTCCAGTTATTGCCTAGGAGTTTCCTCACCAGGCTCCACTGAAAATAGGACCTCGCAGCTGATCATTCCCAGATAACAAATGTGGATAAATAAAGAACAGCATTTACTGGGATGATAAATATGAATGTTTATTATAAATACAAAGGGACTTTGCTTCTTTTATACTAAGTTTGCATAACTTTTCTAAGTGAAAGAAAGTGTTGTTGTTTTCCTTATTAACCTGGCTTTTCCCCTTTCCTCTTGTCATCTTTAATCATGGAGTCAGCAAAGGGCAGTGTTTGCCCCTTAACCTGTTTTTCCACTTTTTATCCATTTATGCAAATGGCCAATGGAGTTGATTGTTTTAGATGTAGCCATATGTTGCATGCAGGACTGGTTTAACAAGGAAGGCAATAGAAATGCTGCCCCAAATACCCCATGTCTGAAATAGGCTCTGCTGCTGCCACTCCCAGTTTAGCCTGAAATCCTAGTTGCTATCATGCCAAATAACTAGGACCCTTAAAGGGCATAGCTCTCATTTGGGACTCGGACCCAAGACTTCCTGCATACCATGCTGGTGTCACTGCCACTGGATCAAAAAAGAACATCTTTGTTTTCGGCTGCAGTCCCATAAAATCCACAATTCAGCATTGGTTGCAGTGTTTTATAAAAGTGTGCCTTTCAAGTTGAACTTTTGTGTGTTCCTTTCTGAGGAAAATGATAAAACTTTCAGAACTCTCGTAAAGCATGCATTGTAGCTACTTCTTTTCTTAAAAGAAAAAAAAATAGTTGCAAATTTTACATTTACTGTTGGTGTATTTACACAAACATAATTGTAAGAAAACATGACGCAGTAAACAATATAAGTAATAAATAATAAACGTTTGAAATACCAGCAGTACTTCAGTGTAACCACTTAATCACTGGGGCCATTTTAAAGGTTTGTTGCCAATGGCATATGAAATGAACATGTTGTCAAGAAATAAATGTCCAAGCAGGTACAGAGAGAGAAACCCAAAGTAAATCTGAAGAGGACCTTCAGCCCTAGAGAAAGGATTATTTGTTGCAGACACCTAATCTTTATCATGTTTCAATATTTAAGTTATTCTCCATTTGTGAAAATGATGTAGGTCAGAAGCATGTAAAATACAACAGAAAAAAAATAATGAAGCATTCATTTTAGAAATAAAAATGCCCGCTATTCACCATCTAGGTTAGCACAGTATTTACACAGTCTATCAGATATCTTTCTTGTTTCTGTTTTTTTTAAGTCAGTTATTATGACTACTTTACCATCACTCATTCTAACTTGATATGGTTCTTTGATGCTTTTGTTGTTTAGTGTATCTGTGAACATCCCATGATTATTAGGTGTATACTGTCATTTAATTCAGAATTCTCCTCTGGCTTTCAAAATTTATGCATAAGTGATGAGTTTAAAATAAAAAAAAACATGCACTACATTTTGTGTGTTGGGTAAGCCTACTGGATTATTTTGATCCTTATCACAGTGCTGACTGGGAGACATTTTGAAACAGCACCTGTGGAAATGCAGTTGTTGTTCATTGACAAGTATAGGATGTTCACATATACCTGGTCTACATCCAGAACATGTAGTTGGAGCGTTTATGTCTCATCTAAAACCATGATTAAATACACTGTCAGTAAATGTGTAGCTGGAACTCATAGCCATCCTATGACATGTTTGAACATGCCTTTCAGGCCACTGTCACTGACAAAGGATTACTTTACTGTGACCTTACTCAAATTCACAGTTTTCTGATCTAGAATTAGATCTACGTCTACTGCATCAGAAGGCAGAGAATAAGGACACATCATCTGGCGAAAGGATTATTATCCAAAAATGTACAAAACAAATAATAAATGAGCATCTTAGTCTCACTGCTTTATGTTATTATGGTGCTGCTGTATAAAACTGCTTCTAGATTTTTGATTCCCCGACTGTTGTTCTTTTAAGCTTCATCACAAACTTCTGAAGCAGAAGACTAAGATGCAAAAGTGAGAAAAGCAGATAACGACAGTTGTACTGAGATGCCCTTTGACCACTGAAAAAACATCTAGTTGTGAACTTGGCTTACATAGGTAAAAAAAAAAAAAAAAAAAGATATAAGCAACTTGGGTATGTATTTTGAGAGTGCACTTTGTTATTTCATCTGCCGTAAGGATTGTCCAAAATTACAGATAGCAATATAAAATAAATACTTGGATGTCCTTATTTTATTATTGAAATCAAAAGCAGCTGAAACTGTAGAGACTTACTTGATTGCCAAAAAATGTTTCTTAGAAAAGAGTCCTAAGTGATGTTTAGGGCAAGGGTGCTACATTTTTTTCATATCTGGTTATAATTTCATAACCCTGAAGGCTGTAAACCTTTTCAATACGTATTGTTACTTTACATGTCCCATTTCATTACAGTAGAACTCAACGTCATAGTGTAGGATAGGGGTGAGATATTGATTTGAGGTTGTTACCATAGGGTTTTATGACCAGATCATGCCGCTTGTGTCAAGTATAACACTTTCATGAATCCCAGGTATTGAATCTGTCCCCTTTTTCTCATACCATATTTCAAAAATCTGAACAATTTAATAGTCAAAAAAGGAACTAAGTAATTTGTGTTGATATTACCCAAAATAGATATAGTTTTCAGGAAAGAAATTAATTTTTCATTGCTGTCAAACAAGTTGAACATAGATAGTATGTGGTTTTATGGGGATTACTTAAACAACTCTATCACTTACTCTTCTCTTATGTGTTCTTCAAATGAGACACTGAATGTAGACTTATTTGGAAGGCATGTTTCTCACTTTGAGAAAGAACAGATAAAGCACTTTTGAGAATGTAAAAAGAGGGCATGTTAGATATCTAAAATGGTCACAGCAGAGGAACTACTACCTGACTTTTGTTTTAGGTACCACTGGGCAGGGGGTGCAGGATGAATGTTAAGTTGGACCAGCAGTTCTCAAATGGTGAAGTCTGTAACAATGCAACAGTATGCCTCCAAATAGAGATAATTTCTGTAGCTAGTAAATATACTTAGACTGTCAGGACTTTCAAGTGGGGCGCTTCCTTGAAATGATATTAATACAACATTGAAGCTGACAGCATTATTTGGCCCTACAGCACCCTTATTAATTCAAAGTCAATGAACTTTGTTATGGTTATTAATAAAATATGTATTTTTAAAATAGCTTATATCAAACAATTCCTTAAACAGCTTAGTTGGAACTGTCTTAACTAAGTATCTTTAAGCCATTTTTTCACAAAAATGGCTGTAGTAGCAGCAACAACAGCAACCAAATACTAAAACCAAATCAAGGAGAATTTCACTATATCTTTCATTGAACTGGATATCTTAAGTGAAGCAGTAGATGAATAAGCAAGTGGTAGTATTTCTGATATGAAGACCATATCCAGTACTGTGGAGTAAACCTTTCAACTTGGTTAGTTTTCATCCAGTGTGCATCAGAGTACAAGGAACATGGAAAACAATTGTAAAAGCAATGCAACACAAATAATGAAAGAAGACGTGTCTGACTTGGAAGTACCACTGTGGTAACACTTGATGAAATATTTGCAGAACCATTGACCCTCCCCAGTTGCACACCGGCTTGAATTCTTATTTATTTATAGGGGGTGTCCAGCTAGGCCATGGTAGTCCCTTTTCATCAGAAGCCTGGTTAGAAAAGCTACAGTAAGAAAACAGGCAATTTTATACAAGAAAGTAAAATGTAAAGCTTAAGGTTACAATATGGACATACAGTAGTTGAAAGGTAGCCATACTATTAAAAAAATCTGTAATCAGTAAAATGTAGACTCATTGCATATTAATACAAGACAACTTGTCATATACAGTCAGCTTTAAAATGTTTACATTTATGGATGGGAGAAATAAGAGAGAGGAGGTATGGTAGATGTGAGTAGAAAACAGAGAGTAGGTGAGGAAAGATGAATATTATATGCATTTGTTAGGTTGTTTCTCAGGTGATATAAAGCAAATTAAAGTTGTAGAGAAGTTGAGTATGAGTTGAAATTTTGCTGGAGAGAAAATTTGTCACGTTTCTTGGTGTTGGGAACCATTATCTTTTCAGGTCCTCCAGGAGAGCTTTGTGTTGGGTGACATCATTTATCCGCAGCTGGAAGCAAGTTCAACTTTGGAAAAGGCAGTTCAGATTGCTAGAGAAAACTAAATAGTTGAATCTTCCCATTTCTTATTTAATTATAATGAGGCAGATAAAAGATCTTGCCATAAATTATTTTAATAGTTCTGAAATTAAAAAAGAGGAACTAGTTATTTCGCGTCATTTGTGGGAAGCATTGCAACAAGACAGAAAATACATATCCTCAGCGTATAAAATGGTAAAAGAGAGAAAAAATAATAATCATATTCTATCGAAATACTGGAGAGAGAAATTGCCATCCCTAGACGATAGTAAAATAGTAGAGGCGTTTAACTTAACATTGAAATCCGTATCACTTCAAAAACTGGTCTTTACTCAATTGATGATATTTAACAATGCGTATTATACCCATCTAACACTTCATAAATTTGATTCAAAAAAGTCACCTAAATGTCCACAGTGTTTAGATCAGACAGCAGACCTGTTACACATGTTCTGGAGTTGCAAGTGCATTTATAAATTATGGAACTCATTAAAGTTGCAGCTACAAAAAATGGGTTACCAAAACTCAACACTCGCCTGGGAATTTTTGATTTTACATATTCCACCGGAGAATTTGGACAAAACAAAAAAGATTGTAATTATGAATATTAGTTTACTAATGAAATTATATATAGCCACAAATTGGTTGAACCCAGCACAGACATCGTGGCAAAATTTCAGGCTGTTAGCGATCAAGCATATATTAGCACAAATTGTTAATTAGAAATAATAAGAAAAGTATAAACAGTATAAAAATTTGGGAACAAATCTTTAATATTATTTTGGCTTAGCGGTTCCTATCCACTTTCCTTTAGGACATTCTGTATGTGTACTAACACATTCTTGGATTAGATAGAAAATGTAGAAATAATACAGATTATTGGCTTGAGTTGGTTCATAATTGTCTATAGTAGATGCTTTTATGTTTATTTTTTTCATTTTCCTGTACTTGATTAATATGATATTTATTCTTAATGTATAATGTGGAAATTCAAAATGGAACTAAACATTGGAAGCAGTATTGTACATAATGTAAATAGTGTGTGAAGTGTATAATGGTTTTGAAAAACAATAAAAATGATTATTGAAAAAAAAAGAAAACTAAATAGTAATGAGACAAAATGCTAATTTAAGTACAGCAAATGATGTGAGTAAGTTAAAACACCGAGAAACTGGCTACTTCAGTAAAAAACATGATTATGATCAAAGTATGTGAATGAGAAGCAGAGTGAATGCACATTTGGCAAATGCATGACCTGTATCCACTTTCATACTCGATCACAGCAGTGTTCCATATGTGGCAGAAAGTGCAAGAAATGCAAAAAAATAGGCATTTTGCTGCTACGTGTAACAGTAAGCTAGTAAAAGTCAAAGCCCCTGAAAATTAAACTGAGGAAGGTATTCTAAAATAATTTTTCCTGGTTTCAGTAACTGCTATGTCAAACACTGAATCAGACTGGCAAGTGAAACACATGGCAAAGACATGCATCTGGAGCATTCTCCCCGGGCCTCCGCTGAAAATTGGCTTCATTTCAAGTTGGACTTTCCCGGTAAACAAATGTTAAATAAATAAATAAAGTAGACAGATACAGTTTTAGTAAGCCTAAAATCTAGCGTTTTGGTCACAGCATAGTATATGTTAGTGGAACCAAGCCAAATTCAAGCAAGGTTAAAGCAATAACAGAGTTAAAAGTCCAGCATGTATAAGTGAGCTACATCGGGCCTTAGAGGTGATCACTTTCTTGTTTGTACAATATTTGTCCACAGGGCTACATCCACTGATAGATTTATTCAAGAAGCATGTCCTTTGCTTAAGGGGAAATGCTCAAGCCCAGGCCCCTATGCAAGACTCCATGTTAAATCTAAAAAGGTGATGGTCCCCACTGTGATGATGTGAAATAATGCCAGCTGTGCTAAGAGAGAGTAGGGCAGTGCATGTGTAACATATGCCAGAATAACTAGCTGGAGCTTTGTAAAAAATGTTATGTCATTTGTATATCACACTGATTTCTACAGATGCTTTGTGTTAAAAATGTATTTGTAAAGTTACTTGTGTTGAAAATGTATCAAAAGTGGACCCTGCTGGACAGAAAAGAAATATACATGTATGTCAGACTGTATAGTACCTGATTACATGTATATATTTTAACAGAGGATACTGGAAGGGAGGGGGTTAAGCTCAGCCCAACTAACCTTAGGAAAAATAGCTTGAAATTAAATTACTTGGTTTAGGCCATAAAGATTTTATCTCACAGGTCTGAATGCAGTCAGAGATACAATGTCTGGGCTGGGACCTACTGTTATTGTCCTTAGTGGTGAACTAATTGCTACCCTAGGGTGCCAGAGAATGGCTTGTTAGCTTGTGCAGGAAGGGTGGAAATACTGGAATTGTTTTACAGTCTCCAGATGCTGGAATAAACCTAAGCAAAGCTCTGTGTGTGTGGCACATATGTGTCATATCCAAGCTCAAGTTTCTAGTGAGGGGGGATAGTGTGCGAACCACAGAGGCAGGTGACCAGATGTTATGTCATTTTGTAGCCAGCACTGAAATTGTATTTAAATACTAGTGAGAGAAGTGACAGATGACACTCAGCACTCTGTTTTAGAACTGACAAGACCACTCACCCACTTCATCTTGCCATGCTTTAGTAAGTAACTTAACTAGGGAACAGTAATTCTTCAGTCTAGTTAGGAAAATATAGTGAGATTAGCTAAAAGTAGTTTTTTTCTGTATCTCTGTGAGTCTTTCCATCTGTGTTATTTTTTATATGTGCTGTGAATTGAACCTCTGGTGTTTATTGTAAATAATGTATTTATTATTAAGTATATTTATACTTTTGATTGTGGCTGGTCTTTTAGAAAGTTTTTTTTTAACCGTTGAGAATAATTGCATTTATTTGCTGGCATTGTGACTTCATGCTCTTGAAAGTCTTGCAGATTGGTTAACGCTACCATTTGTGTAAGTATTAATTTTACTAAGAGTAATTATGCACCCTGCTAAGAGCCTTAAAGTAGCTATCTGGTGGCAGTGGCTCTACCTTATAGTCTGCTAGTCTGTGTGGTGGCATATCAGGTAAATCTGTGCCAGCCTTTTCCAGGTGTGTGTGTGTGTGTGTGTGTGTGTGTGTGTTTGTGTGTGTGTGTGTGTGTGTGTGTGTGTGTGTGTGTGTGTGTGTGTGTGTGTGTGTGTGTGTGTGTGTGTGTGTGTGTGTCTCAGCTACTTGAAAGAGGGACACAGAGCACTAATTTCTGCAGAGAAAAATGTGGGATATTATGTGGGGCCTGGAAAGGAAGTCCAGCCCGAGGACTGGAGTGTGCTCCCTGTGTGATTTTAAGGGAAATTGTGTTTGGTGGAGAGAGCTGCATCTGAAAATACTTTGTGTATCTATTTTTGTTCTAAGTGAACATTCCCCACTGGTGTCAGTGGTGAGGATTGAGTATACTTGATTACTGGCCCAGAGGAGAGACATCACACCCACCACCAGGAATCAGGGTTAGGTAAGTGGTCAGAGAAGGCTAAAATGCCCTTTCTTGAATAACATTATTTTTGGTCCAAAGTGTTCATTATGCCTAGTTATTACTGATTCATATGTAACACGTTGCCCCTCAGAAAATGAAATGAACTGTAAATAGCTTCCACTTCTTTGCCCATGGCATATTAAGCAGACTATCACCCTGACTAGACTAACCTTGATGACTGGGTAGGTACCTGCAAATCCATCTCTGGCCTGCTACTGTACCAACACATAACTGTACCTTCTTTAAAATGTGCTGAAATGCTTACAACCGCATAAATGGGATCATGACCTGACTAAGTGTCATGAAAGAACCAAAGTGCCTGTATGTAGGCCCAGTATCAAACTGGCTTTGCAAAGCTTTTGTCAACATGCCAACTTTGTATAATGCATAAACCATCCCAGAGAAGGTTGATTTTCTGCCATCTCTGTTACTGCAAGGTCCATGGTTCTGCAAATCTGTGTGAGATTGAAAGAAAGAGCTACCTAGCTACCTAATAGCAGTGAACTATTACTTTCGTGATAAAGAAATTCTACATGTACTAACAAGAACTAGCCAACAAATTATTGCCAGATTCAATTTACAGATAGTGGTACACAATTTATATCTACAGAGTTTTTTTTTCATTTAGCTTTTGTTGACCATGTCAGTCCCACTAGGCTAGTGGCCTCTTTTCAGAGGAGACCCAACACTGAAATTTCACCAGGACATCAGTGAACCTCCCCTACTGTTTTTGATTGGTGCTATGGGCTCTTATACATCTACCTGAGCTACCACCAACTTCAGCAGATGAGATCTTGGTTTAACATCAGCATCAACAATCCAGTCATTTGGAATGGGAACAGAACTTTCAGTCTTCTGGTCTTCCAGCCCCAAAGGTGAGTGTTCTACCTGGCACCATTTTCCAACAGTTGGCAGTGAATTATGGCTTTGTCCATACTATTTGAAGATCAGGGCTACCATACTTATTCTGGAAACTAAAGACAGTTCCTTTCAAACATGTTAAGCAAAATGACCAAAATGTAAAAGATACTTACAAACACTTTTATAATTGCTGATATTCTACCCAAGCTCTACCTGGCACTCAACCAAACCAGCCAGTGTGTCTAAAGCTGGGGAAGTATAAAATGAGAAATAGGTAATGCTAGAGTCCAAACCAATGTATGAA
>NC_056730.1:456026266-456188766 GCF_019279795.1 Protopterus annectens | reverse complement strand
TGGGGAAGGGTTGTTAAGAATTATTAATGATAGTTAGAGAAACTGTGGATGATATTATGAATAGAAAAGAAGAAGAAGTGAAAATCATGATAGGAGACCTTAATAAGGCATTCAGCACAATTGGACATGAAATCTTATGGGTAATAATGAAAGGATATAATATAGATGAGAAAGTTAGGAAATTATGTATGTCAGAGTATAACATTAAAAAAATACTTGTAAATGGCTGGTTAAGATTTTTTGAAGATATAAAAATGTGGATGAAGTAAATATAAATATGATAACATATGGACATTATAAGAATAGAAGCAAATAATATGTCAAAATAATAGATAAAAAGTTGTTTTATGTTATATGGAGTAAAAGAATAAATTAAATTATGTTTAATGGTAAATGGATTTTAGCAGCAATATTAAGTAAAATCTGATGGAGGGTATGGAAAAAGGAGTGGGGGTCTAATAAGAATGAATATTTAGCATGATTATAAAGGAAATTATGAACATGTGTAAACAGATTTGTAAATTTATGTTTGTACATATGTAAATATTTGTAAATATGTAAATATTTTGTAAGAGTTATTTTTGTATATAAATAAGGACTCCAACACTTTTCAGGAGGTGCCAGGTGATCTTTTACATCCACCTGAGCTACAACCAAGTCAAGCAGGTATGGCCTTGGTTTAACATCTCATCCTCAGGACTCAGGAGTGCAGCACTCTCCTAATGCTGCATGGCAGTAATCAACCTACCTGGTGTTGGACCACTAACACTGCCAACTAACTAGATAGCTAAATAAAGTTTACATACATGAAGCAGTTAATAGATTTAATGTTTGATGCCGTGGCACTTCTGAGCGACGGGTTACTTTATACTTGGTCAGTGTGGTATCAGCTTGCTTTGTATTGTTATGGGTTAAAGTGGAGTACCACAGGGTTCAGTCCTGGGTCTTCTCCTGTTTGGTATCTACTTTTCTGAAGTACAGGCTAATACAGAAGGTCTTTGGCTAACAAAGTTTGCAGATGACTGCAAACTAGGAGCCATAATTGAAACTCCTAACGATGTGGACATCCTACAAAAGGGCCTCACTGAGACAGATGCCTGGTGTCAAAGTGATGGCCTCAAGCTCAATGCCAAAAAGTGCATTGTCATCCCCTTTGGTAAAAACTCTGTACCCATGAGCTACCACATAGGTGGTAGTCTACTTAACACTGAAAGTGTGATAAGAGACCTTGGAACACAGGTGGACAGTAGTCTCTCCTTTGATAATCACAGTGCCACAGTAGTCAGGAAATCCTTCTACGTGGCACACCTCATCACAAAAGGTTTCTCATCCAGGAAAAAAGAGGTCATTGTTCCCCTCTACTCGTCACTCATTAGACCCATTATAGAGTACAATGCTCCTTTTGGTATGTACCTCACAAGACATCTACAACAACTGGAAAGGTCACAAAGAGGATTACTGGCCTCAAACAGATGCCCTACGCAGGCTGTCTCAAAAAACTTCAGCTTTACTCCGTCACATATCGCCAACTCAGAGGCGATATCTGCCTAACATACAAAGCTATTTCAAACCCAGAGTTGTTGGACATGCTCCACTTAATGAAATCCCAATCCCTCTGAGCTACATGCTCTAGGGACCTAATCCTTGTCACCACAATAAACAGAACATGCTGGAGGGATAGATTCCTGTCCCAGAGACTTCCCATACTCTGGAACAAACTACCTATCTGTATCAAACAAAGCTCCTCATTAGCACTCTTCAAGAAAAATCTTGATGATTGGATGGGAAATATGAAATTCGCCCCGGGGATCACCTCTGTGGCGCTGCTCGACAGGGGCACAGAAAAATCATTTTCTTGGGTGGCGAAAGCCAGGGTACCTTTTTGGCTAGGCTTGTATAGGCCCTAGGGCAGATAGCCTAGTACCTACCTATGAACCTATGAACTATGTGCAGCAAATGTAAATGTGTGGCTTACTGTGTTGTTGCCTTGTCTTTGCAGTATAAAGTAGAACATTACCATTTTGTAGACTTTGTACAGATTCCATGAATGTATGCCCTGTTGGCGAGATTAGCAGACCGTATGGGATTGTTGTTTTACAGAAAGGAAAACAAATGTTGGAAATTAGAGACTATGTGCATATGCTGGAAAAGCAAATATGAGCGCATCATTATTGGGGATGTATAAAAAGGAATAGAGATCATTGTAGGGCAATAACTTTATGAGGTAAAGATGGAGGAAGAGTCGATGCATTCTTCTGTACATATTCTTTCTCCTGAATTTTCAGAGTCCCAGAAGTATGTACGGTTGTACTCTGTTCATAAGATGATTCTACATAATAGGTACATGCCAGCCGAATTCATGGAGGATGTGTTGGTGGATGTGCCTGAGGAGGTCATTGCTCAGCTATCAAGTAAGCAAATTCAGGGAAAAGTGTGAGTAGCCTAAATGGGTTAAGAGGAGGAGATTGTCCCATACTTGATATAACTCATTTAGAATGACCATTATGCAACATCAAGCTGTTATATGTAAAAGAGTCAGATACTGGTTTATCTACAAATCAGATTTGGCTAGCTGTGTAATATGGCTGTGGGATAGTACTTTTTTCATTAAAGGAAGAATAATTCCCCACTTATATACTATCCATGGCATTGTGCAACATGAAGACACTTTTAAAAGATTGGCATTTATTTACTGCTTTGTCAGTTTGAATTTGTACAGGGCTTGTAAAGCTGACTGTAATTGTGTCCTGGATATGTTTGTTGACTTGGAAATTGCTCCCTCTCCAAGGTATTTATTAATGGACTTTGAACTTGCTGCTATAACGTGTGCGTGATTTAACATTCCTGTAAGTGAAGTGCATTGGTTGCATCTTCTATTACATTCAAAATATTTGGCATAAAGTTCAGAGTATAGGCCTGTCTCATTTCTATGTGACAAGTTCAAGATGTAGTGTGTGTGTATTTATAAGATGATAGCCTTAAATTTTCTACATCCTAGTGAAACACCTGCTGCATTTGAGGTTATAAAAGTTGAATCATCTGAACGTGGCTTGGGGTATCTGTCCTACATGGAGATATACTACATATATGAACATGCATGCCTTTGCTCCTCTAGACTTGCTACTTCATCATATCTCCTACCTTTATTTCCTCTTTTGGAGTGCTTTCTCTCTTCAGAGTTGCTGTTTGTATCACAAGCAAAAGTTAATAGGAGGTTTGACATCAAAGAACAAAATGCTTGTTGGGCCTACATAGCCCTAATTTAGCCGTGGATTTTTATACTTTAGTACAGGAGCAGTGCTGGGTAGAGGACATTCATTTAAAGGTATCCAGTGGAGCTGCATTTACTCCCCCCTCATCCCAGTGGTAGAAAGAGAGAAGACAGTGTGGAGCAGTGCTACTCAAAGTGTGGCCAAACTGTTACCAATCTACCAGTTATTTTACTTTTATTTTATCTTGTTAAGTAAAGAAATGCATTTCTTTATTTAAAAAAGATAAAATAAAATGTAAACAGCTCACTGAGTTCATTGACAAGAGAGGTGATTGGTTAAATGCACTGGCCTTTTGGAGGTCAGTGCACTTAACCAATTTGCTGATTTGCCAGCTTTCTGTACCTAGCTGGACTTTATATCCTTCAGAAAATGCAATGTAAAGCCTGTTATTCTAGCAAGTTTATAAGTGCAGATTCCCAAGCTAAGAGGAAGAGAGGACAGAGTGGGTTTACAGAGTTGCCCCCATGGGTTCTGACAGCAGCAAGTGGATATACAATTTTGTGCCATTATTTATGCATTTTTTTAGATCACAGAAATAAAAACAGCTGATCCTTTGCCAAAGACAGTTTGAGAAGTACTGGTGGTTATTAGTAGGTGGCATCAGCATAAAGCGTCGGACATTTTTCACAAAGGAAGTAGCCTTCACTTTTTGGCTTTGTAGCTCTGAGTATAGAGTACTTGCATTGGAAATAGCTAATTCAAATGTGGGTTGTTTGTTTGACATTTGCTTAATACCCGTAATGCATATAATTCTCATCTTACTCATGAGGAATAAGTTGCGTTGGTAACTATGTTTTCAGTATCCCTTCTTTTTTGAGGTATTGAGTGACTTGCCATTTGCTGTTTTATTTAAGTATCACTTTTTTGTATATAGTAAGATCGATTTAAGTATTGCAATAACTTTAATAGTTTTGTGGGATTTTATTGCTACTTAATATGCTGCTGTTGTCATATTTTCTGTTTTGATGTATCTGCACGTTATACACTGATTTAAATGTTTGTTACTTCATTGTAACTTTAATACAAAATGATTTGGAAAATGTGTTTTTAGTATGCTGCCATTCTGTGTGAAATGAACGTTGTACTGTAACTTTCTAAACTTGATTCTAGTGCTACCTTTGAGTATCATAGGCGGGTGGTATCACATTTAATCATCTTTATAAATAATTTTATAATACATAAGATTTGCAATTATGTGTGCAGAAAACAGAATGGCCTAGTCATAGAGCAGAGCATCAATGTAGTGCAAAGCTAAATCTGCATAGGCAGACAACACTATAGTACTAAATATGCATGAATAAAGAAAGAGGTATAAATAGCTTGAGTAGGATATCTCCCCTATACTTCAGAGAGACATCCAAGTGGAAACTTCATAAATGAGGTAGATTAGTGCAGCTGAGAGTTTGTAAAGAAAGGCAAGGGAGTGATCTAGTACCCCGTTGTATGGAACTTCTGAGAACATGAATAAGAAACACTGCATGTAGCCCCAGTGTCACCCATATTGGCAGGCGGACATGCATGTGCCAAAGGAGAATAGCAACAGTACAAAAGGCGGTAAGCACTGGTGAACAGGTGCACAGCAATCTGGATACTTTAGTGGTTCATTAGGAAGTAAAGGAAAGCAAGTAATGGGTATAGAAAGCAGAGGAACACACACCAAGAACATTGTAAGGTAAAGCAGGTTGGGTGAGGGGATTGTGCATATCCTGCAGGAAGTTGGTAACCAGATGACTTGCAAATACACTGAAAAAGATCTTGTGACTTCTGCAAAATGTGTCAGACATGCCTGAAGATAAGTACAGCAAATCTTTGATCTGCTGTGGAAAAGCAGTTGAGGATCCTTGACTCTGTGTCAGGAAAAATCAGGTGACATGACATGGTTGCAGGAGTGTTAGAGGAGGCACTGGAACTCACCACCGACAGCAGGCAGCCCTTGACATTGAAAGACCAACATTATAAGTCTGTGCTGCTATTTATCAGCTAGATACTTCCCAAGCATCAAGAAGCATTAAGTCTTGTTAACAATGTAGCTGCTGTAGAGATTTATGTGGCTGTGCATTGCAGGCACATTGCTTGAAGCATTTGGGTTGGATTGCATTTGTGTTACTTCTACAGGAGCAGTAGTACCCTTTTTGCATGCACTTACCACACTGATTGTTCAGGATGTTCTCTGAATGTGGAAGACTATGTGGCATTGATGTTGCTGTATCTTTGGCATAATGTTATGCCACATGTATACACTATACACAGGTTGGGGGAGAGGCCTTTGAACATTCATGTTTGTCAAAGCAATTTTTTCCAAGTTTACTTCTTGTGGCCATTTGTGTAGCACAACATTCTTAGTTACGGGTAGTTTGCAGTTTTTGAGGTGTACTTCTCTTTGCCAGCAGTGCTTGTGCAAACACTGAGTTAATTAATGCAAATTGTGTGATCATATTAATGCATTGTTTCCTGTGCTGCTAGGCTATTTACTTTGTAGGTGGTAAGATTATGTATTGCAGTCTGATAATATGGTCATGTTTACTGAATGATGATTTCTGTTCCTTGTCTGAAACATACTTTCTGATTTTTTTTTTATTCTTTTTGACTTCTCTGTTGCCTTTTTTGTACTTATGATAATCTTCCCATTCTCTGTTTCCCTCCCCACTGTCATTTTTGTTTTGTACTACTTGTTTTTTTGTTGCAGTATGCATCATAAGTAGGGTTGCCACCTTTTCAGATGGCCAAAGTGGGACAATTGTGGTACAAACATCAGATTTTGCAGGCCAAAACATACCCACGGCCAGTACAAGGGACAGAACTTCACTTGTTTACCTAAATAAAAGCTTATTTTAGTTGTTTATTCTGTTTCTTATAACATTTAGATGTTTCAGATACAGAATAACTGTTTTATGCAACTATTTCATAAAAGATAGGAAATAAGTTTGCCCTAATATTTCAGGGCAGTTGCCATTTTTACAATGTTTTTGCAGGACACAAGTGCCCAAAGAGGGACTGTCCCTCGCAAAGTGGTAGAGGTGGTAACCCTAATCATAAGTGATTAGCTCTAAGGACTGCATTGTATGCCAGTGCTGCTGGTGTAAGGGGATGAAGCTGTGACTGTGGCCCAGGTGACCTAAGTTCAAAAAGAGGCTCTGGAAGATGATGTAACGGGAAGGGGAGGGTGAGTGTGCCCATCCTTGGGGAACATGGATAGTGCAGGATGCATATTGCCACAGTCCATCAGGAGAGGGGAGACATTGCAGTGAATATCCTTGGGGGCTACATTTCTGCTTACCATGCAGCATTTTCTGGCAGCCTTCATTTGCAGGTTTAGAGGAGTCTGCTTTCAAAGTGGAAAAAGTATTTAGGGTCCCCATGGTTACTGCACATAGCTCTTCCTCCTATATAAAGGATAGGACTAAGCATATAAAAAAGTGTAATTGCTGGGTTGCCAGTAAGAACAGAAATTACTCCTGTATGAAGGCCCCTCCTGATGGCTCTTATGCTCATCCTGTACTGGAATAATTCCCTAGTACAGTGGAATGAATGTGCTGAGTCTAATAGGGGGAGGTTTGATGACTGGCAGGCACAAGACCAAAAGACACCTATAAAAAAAGGACTGCGTGGCCCTGTCTGCTTGCCTCCTAACACTGAGTACTACATAATAAAGCAGATTTGTGCTAAGCTCGGATTTTATTATTATTCATTTTTTTATGTTTCTAGGCATGCTCAGGGTCATCACGTTTTCAGTGAGACAGTTTGCAAATGATTAAAAAATCTAAATTATCTGCTGTCAGAGATAAGATTCTTTGTTGTCACTTGATGGATATTAGTAACCATTGCCATCATTTAATGAATGTTAATTAGCATGTCTGTACATCCTTTGCTGAATATTAATGTGCACATTTATATTTATATTTGTAGATCATCCTCACATAAATGGAGTCACTTGTAAGAAAGTCAAGTGCAGATATGATAATAATAACTTGAAAGACCCTGTAGTTTTTACAGAGATACTTATCTTCGTTAAGTCTTTGCTATGTGTGGTATATGTGCTTCCCTTTGTATAGTTGCCATCTGTTGTCTTCACTTTGTCCCTACATTCTGTTCAGTGTTGTATTTCCTTCTGTTTAAATAAAGGAGCTTTACACCACCTAAAAACCATGCAAAAACATCTTATCACAATTAGAAGATTTAGCTGACTGCAGAATTCCCACAGGTTCATGGGCTCTTATTACGGTTATGGTCAAAGAAACCATTCCAGAGCTCAACCACTTCAACTGGCAGGAGACTGTTAGTATCCTCATTTAAGTCGAATTTTTCCATATATCCCACAGGAAAATTTTAATCATGCAGAGTGTTTTTAAAGGTTACTACGAAAGTAATCTCCTTAATAGGTAACAGCAGCCTGTTTCAGGAGCAGGGAATATATTGGGTGATGTAACTGTCACACCATCTGATATTGGTGACGTGGTAGGTAGTAAAGGTGTAGATCTCTAGAGTGGGTGTTTACTTTACCACTGTTTTTCTTTAGGCAAAGCAATCCATCAAAAAATGCTGGATCATTCTTAGCTTGGAAGGTTAAGCAGAGATCAGTCCTCGGTAGTCTGTACTATGCTTAGTAAAGTTACAGGGTTGTTAATCTGTTAGATTAGCTAATTAGTCTGTCATAGCTTTAGGTATTCAGCAAGTGCATGCTGAAAGGGGAGTATTATATCCAGCTATGGACCTAGTAAGAGAGGAATAAAGTGGATATTGAGGAGATACTACAAAGAACAGGTTTGCAACGTTGAAAGATTTTCTAACCCGCAGAAACATTTCCCTTGGCTTTGCCTCTGCTGCTCAAGAACTGTTTCATCTTATGGGTTTCATTAGCCCTTGACAGTAGTCATCTGCAAGCCTTCTTTAAATATACAGGAAAGTGCCTGTCTTTTAAGTAATTCATTCTGTCATTCAGTCTGAAAAACACCCTTTACACTGTTTTGGGAACTACTGATGTCGCGCTCAGTAGTATCTCATTTTTGTGAAAGGGAGTACTCATACTTTGCTGAGGAATCTCTGTAAGCAGATTGGACGTCAAGACAAGTGTTATCATTAAGAGAAAAAGAACACAAATGCCACCATGTTTTCAGTATTACAGTTAAATCTAAGAATGAATTATCACTTTTAGTGTCTAATTTAATGTATTTTAGACAAGTTGTGTAAAATAATAATTAGATGACAGATATGGTTATACCTATCTTGATTCCCATGGTACAGTTCTCCTTTCTGCCTTACTGTCTTTCTCATGCACATAGCGTCAGTGAGGCACTGAATGTCCAGTTTCAATGCAGGCCAAGAAAGTCTAAGTTGGATACTGAATGTCCCAGTTTCAGTGCTGGCCAAAAAAGTCTTAAAAGTTCTACTAAATATCTTTTTTTAGTGTTAGCCAAGAATTAAAATCCATACTTCTCAACTGTTACGATTTGACACAGCGCTACGATTTTGGCCCTTGACCTTAGCATTGCTTCTCCTACTTTTACTGTTGTTCCTCATAAAGTCAGACCTGTTTATGGATACATACCTTATTAAGTAAATAGACTAAGCATGCACAAAGACTCACCATTAAATGCACAGGAGCTAGCATATTAAGTCTTCCTTTTTCTGGCCCTCTGCTATCATATTTAAAGACCAGTGTTATGATTTTTAATGCTCAGAGGTTGAGAGGCGTATTAAGGCCTTTTTTTAAATTCTTTAATGTTGAAGTGTCATTCCTATTGCTGTTTTATTTCGAGGCTCCCTGATTGAGAGGTGGCAAGACCTACCCTACTGTCTATATCTCTTTTGGGAATATGTTGGTGAGCAACATCAGTTCATCCACTGTTTCCCTGATTTGGGGATGTTGTGTGACATTTTACATTAGGACATTTGTCTGTTATAGCAATTATTATATTTTAGTATGATTTAAAGATGTAGAAAGAGCCTAAAATCCCTAAGCAAGATAACATGCTATGTGTGGTGCTGCAGAATATGTACGGTTCCCATTTATCCCAGTTTTCACAGGTCAGGCACTATATGGACAGTCATTTCCTGTGAAAATACATGAAAAATGACAAACATTCTGAGATTTTGGGACAAGAAATGTTTTCTAACTTTCTTCTAATTGTTACATAAAATTGTGATTCTTTATCAGAAACACTTTATTGTGTTACAAAGCAATAGAAACAGCTAACTTTCTACTCAGGTGAAGCTTTATTTTGGTAATAAAGTGAGCCCAAGCATTTTCACTTGTTATAGGTATGATTTGTCCTGCATAAACTCATGTTTAATTTAAAATATACAAGTTTGTACATCAAAAAGTTCCAACCGTATAGAGTATGAGATGTACTTCCTTCACACTATCTTGGTTAATTGTTGGCCTTTTTTATTTCAAACCCTTCAGAATCCAACAAAGAAAGGCCCTGTTATCCCAGTTGTAGACTCAGAGCTGTAGTGAGGTCAGTTAGCATCCTAGGCTATGCCTCCATTTGGTCCCCCCCATTTGACTTTGAGTCCCAAATCAAAAGCACCGTCAAAACTATGGCATCAAAGTACAAAAAAAAAACCAGTCTTCTTACAGCTGAGGATCAAAAAAAAAAAGAAAGTCTTCAGGCTAAGAAGAAAGCTGCTATGCATCTCCATAGTATCTCTTTGTTGCATCACACATGTATCAAATAACTTCGCTAGTTCCCAACACACAAACACTGACTGTCATTTAAGTGTGACTGCTTTACCGATGTTGGTTGTAGAGACCAATCTACAGTGCTGACAGTGTACCTAACAGCTTACAAAGAGGGCAGCCACCCTCTTCCCCTGCTGTTCATATCCCTCTCTTGTTTTGCTGTACCAGGTGAATGCCATGTGCCTTGATCAGTGACACCATCATAGCCACACTTGTGCTATGTAATATCATGAAGTCATCCATTCTACTGCACAGAAATCTATTATGTGTACCTGCAGAATTCCCTGTGGACTGTGCAGCTAGATCACACCTTGTAGTATTTTCAGTTTTTTCTGTATCTGTCAGTCAGCATTTGATTTTAAAATATAAATACCTAATCTAGATGCAAAATAAATTGTAGCAAAATATAGGCCTAAGGATACTGTATTTACTCTTTTTTTGAATTGTGGCAAAAAAGCTTCTCCATATCCTGCAAAATGATACTGGATAATGTTATTTTTACTTTTTGCTTATTTTTTCATGTCAGGCATAAAGAAACTCTTAACAAAAATATCTGTTTCCTTTTGTATTTTTGTATTTTAATAAAGATGTAATTTGAATTTACTCAGGAGCAGTTTGGTGTAATACCATGCAGGCACAGCAGTGTGCCATTACTATTTATTTTGAATGCCATCACTTCTGGTTTAGGCTGATTGGGGAAGGGTATGAGGTACGTGACCATGAATGTTTTTGTCCCTTTGTTGAGAAAGTCCGCTGGCTGCTGCTGTTGTACTAAAAGTTCCTGTTCTGGGAATAGAGTGAGAAAGTAAATGGCGACTGTTGACTGTGTTCCCAGACAACACTCTAGTTGATCGTAAACAGTACTGTTCCAGATTACTCCATTTTATCCAAAAGGAACATGATTTCTTTATTTCTGCTCTCCATTTTATCAAAAAGGAACATGATTTCTTTATTTTTGCTCTCCATTTTATCAAAAAGGAACATGATTTCTTTATGTCTGCTTTTACTTCATAATCTGAGTGATTCATCTGTTAACTAAAATTCTGCATCAGATTACAATTTCTTTACTGCTTGAAGCCTTCTGGAATGCATAAATGTGTTATCCTAGGCATCCAGTTGTTGGGCCAGATTCAATGAAGCCTACACTTAGTGTACATGATATGTATTCAAGAACATTCTGATCAAATTTTTGTGCTTTCTAGTCACTCAGAAATATTACACTAAGTGTACATGTAGTCTACACTTCTTGGTAATTTATGAATCCCTGTCAGTATTTAAAGCTGCAAGAATATCAGTAGGAAAGCTAAAATTAGGAGGAAGAAGGTGTGTGTTATGTCTGTGCTGTCTGTTCACTCAGAACAGTGTACACAGTGTAGGCTTAATTGAATCCCGTTTTTCTTTTATAGTGTTAATTTCAGACTTACAAAGCTGTGTTGGTTTGTAACACTGAATAAGCATTAGTCATCAGTCATTAGTTCTGTCTGCAAATCTTTTGTAATCTCTGATAAATCCTAGATGCACCATATGTTGTATGGTTTCTTGTCTTTTTTACTTAGTCCATCTCTCAGTCATAGCAATAATCATGTTGCTTGTCCACACCGACTCTCACAGTAACAGTTCTTTATAAAACAGTAAGGAATATGTATTTAGCTTAAATGATATGTTCTTCCATTAATGCTGTTAGATGCTTAAAGCAATCTTCCGCAAATTTGTAAAAGCAATTTTACAGCTACTGACAGCTGATAGCTGACAGTTAAAAGTGGTAATATTTTCTACAGACCAGATGAAACCTTGGTGAACAAAATACTGTCAGATTTTTCAGAAACCGTGCCTAGAAATGATTTTCAGTAACACACTTAAGCAACATCTATACCATAAATGGAATGTATCATTTCCCTAGAGTGTATTTCCATCCATACAATATGATCTCCATAGGCTGCAGTGGTGGTGCTGCGGTAACGTTGTCGCCTCACAGTTAGACGTTGCCCGTTCGATTCTCAGTTAGAGCGTCTTCTGTGTGTTGACATGCTTGAATGGGCGTTCCTTCATTGAAGGTTGTGCGTTAGGCCCAGCAAGCCAGTACGTAAAAATCTACTGCCAGTCATTAGCGGGCTGGAGTTCCGCTGTGGCGACCCCTAACTGGGAAAAGCTGAAAGACACAAACAAACAGTATGTTCTCCATACTTTTATAAGTTAAAAAAGCATAACTTACAGTTTCCCCCCACTCTGTGACATTTCTGTTCTAGTCTGCTTTCCCATTGCACTCCATGCTGAAGCTGAATGAAATCTCATAATACATTCATTAAGAGTTTGTCTAGCTTACTACGCATCACAGCACATTGTATATCTGAAAATAAACACAGCAAGATACCTGTAGCCCTTCTTTATTATTCCACATACCTGTAGCCCTTTTTTATTATTTCATAGGTTCATACTAGGCTATCTGCCCTAGGGCATTTATAAGCCTAGCCAGAGTGTGTTTGGCTTTCGCCAGCCATTTTAAATTAATTTTGCTATGCCCTTTTTCGTGGTTAGTATACTGTGCCTCTGTCTAACAGTGACACAGAAGTAATACCCAGGGTAAACCTACGATCCCCCATCCACTCATCAAGATTCCTCTTGAAGAGAGTCTATGAGGGACTCTGCCTAACCTGGACTGGGATTTTATTCCAGAGTGAAGGGAGCCTCTGGGTTATGAATCTGTCCCTCCAGCATGTCCTATTTATTTCAGTGCTGAGGTTCAAGTCTCTCGAGCGCGTAGCTCGATGGGATTTGGATTTTCTGAGGTGCAGCATGTCCATTAATTCTGGGTTGGACAGGGCTTTATACGTCAGGCACAGATCGCCTCTGAGCAGGCGGTATGCCACTGAGTAGAGCTGGAGTTTCTTTAACCGGGCAGCATATGGCATCTGTTTGAGCCCTTTGATCCTCTTGGTGAGGTACTTTTGGGGTCTTTCCAGTTGCTGCAGGTGTCTGGTAAGGTACATCCCAAAAGGGGCATTGTACTCAATTATGGGCCTGATGAGGGATGAGTAAAGAGGCACGATGACCTCCCCTGATCTAGATGTGAATCCCTTCATGATTAGGTGGGCTATATAAAATGTTTTTCTAACCACTTTGGCCACGTGGTTGTCAAATGAGAGATTGCTATCAACTTGGGTCCCCAGGTCCCTAATTACTTCTTCCGTACTTAATGGATTACCTCTTATGTGGTAATTTGTGGGCACTTTGTTTTTGCCAAAGGGGATGACTATACACTTTTTGTCATTTAGCTTGAGGCCATGCCTCTGGCACCAGTTGTCTGTTTCTATGAGGCCCTTTTGGAGGATGCTTGTGTCGGCTGGAGAGTCAATTATGGCACCCAGTTTGCAGTCATCTGCGAACTTGGTCAGCCACAGTCCTTCCGTGTTGGCCTGTACCTCTGAGAAATATATACTGAACAAGAGAGGTCCCAGGACTGAGCCTTGTGGGACGCCATTTGTAACTGGTTTGGAGTCTGACATGGCTCCAGCAATTCTAACCATATGGGTTCTGTCCTTGAGCCAGTATGCAACCCATCTAGTGACATAGGGGTTTATATTTAAGCTGGTGAGCTTATCTATAATGCCCGAGTGGGGTATTGTATCGAAGGCTTTTGCGAGGTCCAGGTAGGCTGTGTGGACCACCTTCCCCTCGTCAATGGCCTTGGTGACTGTTTCAAAGAAATCGACCAGGTTTAAGAGGCAGGATCTGCCCTTAACAAAGCCGAACTGGGTAGGATCCAGTGTCTGTAGGTCCCCAATATCTTTATTTATAAGGTCTATGATGATCCTTTCCATAGCTTTGCAGACCAAGCTAGTCAGGCTTATGGGGTGATAGTTTCCAGGATCCGTTGAGGCACCACCTTTGTGGAGAGGGACCACCGTTGCTGTACGCCACTCTTTGGGTACATATCCTGTAGTAAGGCTGAGATTGAACAGTAGTTTTATGTTTGGGTTTAGCTCTTCTTGGAGTTCATGTAGGACGCAGTCCGGGACACCGTCTGGTCCCATTGATGCTGTGTTTTTTGCTTTGGAGAGGGCGGCTCTAACCTGAGCATCTGAGATGTCAGAGGGGCAGCACTCTGCTGGGATAGATATTTGCCCTTTTGGTGGGGAGGGGGGGGAGAAGTTTACGCTAAACCTGTCAGCTAGGATGTTGGCAATGTCTGTGGGTTCGGTGTATTTTTTGTCATTTTGAACTAATTCTGAGCATATCTGGGAATTCCCACCCAGGTTCCTAACATAACTAAAGAAAGCCTTGTGATTATCCTTAGTGTCCTGTGCAATTTTTCTCTCGAAGCTGGCCTTAAACGATTTTATGAGTGCCCGTAGTTTTTTGCTAATACTGATCAGAGATGCCTTCCCTTTTTGGGATTTTGCTCTATCATGTAGTAGCGTCCTCCTTCTATTGTATAGTTTGTTTATTGCTGGGGTCCACCAGACAGGACGTCTGCCTTTGGAGGATTGGGTCTTGGTTTTATTTGGGATTGCATGATCCATGCATTCCTGAAGGTGTTCATAGAATGCATTTATAAAGGATTCTGCGGTCTGGGCCGCATTTTCCACAGGCCTGGGGGCTTTGAAGGATTCCACCTCGGTTTTGAGGAGTGTGAAACTTGCTTTAGAGAAGTTTTTCACTGTGGTTTTCTGGGCAGGGGGTGGAGTCAGGATGTGAATATCCAGTGAGATTAGTTTATGGTCTGATCTTACCAGTGAGGGATACACTTCTGGTCTGGAGCACAGAGTCCCCATGTTGGTGATGTTCAGGTCCAGTGTGTTTTCCCCTCTTGTGGGAGTGGTGACAAGTTGTTCCATAGCATTTGAGTTTATAAATTCTAGGAACCTTTGGGCTAGGGTGTTGGAGCTAGAGTAATGCTCCCAGTCTATGTTTGGGTAGTTGAAGTCGCCCAATATAATGGTGTTTGGAGAGACCTTCATATTTTCCAGTGTTCTCAGGAAGGCCGAGTGGAGTTCCTGGGTTTGGGAGGGTGGTCTGTAGCAGGCTATAAACTGGAAGGCAGTTTTACCCACTGTTAGTTGCACATGGATAGTCTCTGATGCTTCGTGCTGTGCCATCAACCTGGAGGTGTGGGTATCTTTGACGAATATTGATACTCCCCCTTCTTTTGTGGTTCGGTCCAAGTTTTGGGGCCGAAAAGCATGGTATGAGGTATAACCTGGTAGTGCTGGGGTGCTCTAGGGTGCCTTGAACCAGGTTTCTGTTACTGCACAGATATCGATGTTCTCCATGCTAAGGAGAGTTTCCAGTGCATGCATCTTGAGGTTTAGACTTCTGGCGTTGAGTAGCACTACTCTTAGTTTCTTATCCCTTGTGATACCTATGGTGGTGGGATTGTCTTTTGAGCCTTGCCTAAAAAAGGCACTATGGGGGTAGAAAGAGCCTTTGCCAATATCCGAAAGCCCAGGGGTGATAGGTGCAAGCTGTCCCTAGCGAAGCATCATGGCTTGTCGAGCATGTCATCCCAGGCTGACAGGCATTGGATCCACTTTGAATGACATCAATACTTAAGCCAGTTGTTGAAATTGATCATCTTGTCTTCATATTGTGGCATCATTCTTGGCATTCTTGTGTTTTTTTGCACCAAATGTATTCTGATGAAGTCGTTTGATGAAAGCGGAAATTAAATATATTTTTATACGCTATTTCCTGATTCCAGTGGATTCACTTCGTGCTGTTCCTCCTGCCATTCTCCTGCATTTCCTTGTGTTTCAGTGGCTTTTTGTATTTATTTGTTTTCTTCAGCCTTGCAATGGCGGAGGTTGCTGATGATACTTTACTAAATTTGTCTGTTCATTCCACACCCACATTGGGGGCAGACAGCTTACTTATAGCTACCCTAATTGACATTCAAAGTTCCCTCAAGTTTTTGGTAGCTAAAGCTAATGGTTCTAACAATGCGATGCAAGCGTCTAGTCCAGTCGGGACTAACCAAGAGTTGGACACGGTAATCGACTTGGGCAGTCCTTTACACCCTGGTAACGAGCGTGGAGCAAAGAAGCAGGATTTGTTATTTCCCACCCATAACAATGGAAGTGCAAGTTGCGTGCATTTACTGAACCGAGAGAATAATCCTTTCAGTTCGTCCAGTCGTGGTTTTTCTGAATTCAACAATGAACATCTTAATAATCAACGTGAACATCTTTTAAAATTACTTAAAAGGTACAAATCATTGGATTTAGAAAATTGTCATTTTACTGAATGTATTGAACTTGGTGTGGTTCCTAAGGGGCTACGTTTCTTTAAGTGCCCCAATGGTATAAATCTGGGCCATCCTATGTTTGATTCATTGGTTTCTTTTTTCAATGAAGCGGGTTTACGCTTTCTTAAATTATTGATAGATAATAACATTCATAAAATGAGTTCGTTAATGAGTGAAATTACAGAAATTGAAGCTTTGGCTAAAAATCAGCTTACAGCTGATAATTTCAGTGTATTTCTTCAATTCTTGTCAAAGGAAGTTACTAAACATTCTAATGAAGTAATGAACAGGAAACAGTCTAAATTACAATGAGATGTTGTTTCATATAATAATAAGACTGCCTACAACAATTTCGCTTTAAACTACCGTAACAACAATAATCAAAGGCAAGATACTAATTTTATTAATAGACGCACATACAGCGCTGTTGTTTCTACGTTCAATGCTGGCATTTCTGATAATGTTGTTAAAACCTACAGTGGAGTTAATAAGGATGCTAACTCTGCTATTTCGCTCATTGTACCTTCACTATCAATTGACCATGATTTGTTGGATAACCATAAGGACAGTGGTGCTTCCAATAAAGAACAGCAGGAATTTGCTATCGACAGTTCTATACATAAACCTGATAAAGATAAAGATAAAGACAGAGTTTGTAAAAGTAAATTAAGTAACACTTCCTTTGGTTTATCTGCAAATCGGAAAAATCAGTCAGTAAACAACATCAAGAGTTCTGTATTGACTAGAAGTCGGACTTTTTTGGGGTCCAACTCGTCGGGGGACGAAGCTTAACTGAACAAATGGACAGTTTTAGCATCATTAATTTAACAAAGCATGTTTTCACAGATACTGAGATTACAGTTTTAAAATATGGGTTGAATTTCATTCCCAACAGTAGAGCTAATTATGGTAAAACCATTGTTGACATCAAAAAATATACAAGGAAACTTAACTTGTCATATTTGATGCATGATTTGCCAGATATTAGTAATGTTTTAAGCAAGCCTTCCAGTTACACACCTAGACTGCATCATACAATTAAAGTCTATGAAGACTTATGTATTGAAGAGGTTGACAAATTGCTAAAGTCTAAAAATTATGTTCATGACAATTTAAATATTGAAGAAAGGAAAGCCTTAAATAATTTAAAAAGTTTAAGTGATCAATTTAGATTTATGAAAAGTGACAAAGGTTCAAACATTGTTATAATGGATAATCTGGGCCCCCTATGTTTGATTCATTGGTTTCTTTTTCAATGAAGCGGTTTTCGCTTTTAAATTATTGATAGATAATAACATTCATAAAATAGTCTCCCACAAGAGTGCAGACCACAAACCTTCTTAATGTAAAATAACTGGCCTGAAGCCCAAGTGCTTAAACCAGAACTAATACACTTTTAGAATAACAGACACTGAGCCCTCAATCAGCAGTTTCCAACTTAGAAGTATGTAAGCTACCTGTCCTGCCACCACAATGCAGGCCACAAATCTTCCTAATGTAAAACAACTGGTCTGAAGCCCAAGTGCTTAATCCAAAAGACTTAGAATGTTAGCTACACTTTAATCAAGTTACTACCAAGCAGTAATAAATACAATTGAATACTTTAAAGAATGCCTGGATTAGTGCTCAAGTTATACAAACAAAGCTAGATACAGCAGGCCTGGATCTAGTCTATGCTGCAGCAAACAAGGTGTACCAATTTCAGTAAGAAGCAGTTCAAATATGCAGGCACTATAAGCCTTTAACCAGAAATTCCCAGCTCAGAAGGGCAGAGTCCAGCCTCTCCTCCCACAAGAGTGCAGACCACGAACCCTCTTAATGTAAAATAACTGGCCTGAAGCCCAAGTGCTTAAACCAGAATAAATACACTTTTAGAATAACAGACACTGAGCCCTCATTCAGCAGTTCCCAACTTAGAAGGATGTAAGCTACCTGTCCTGCCACCACAGTGCAGGTCACAAACCTTCCTAATGTAAAACAACTGGTCTGAAGCCCAAGTGCTTAATTCAAAAGACTTAGAATGATAGCTTCAGTTTAATCAAGTTACTAGCAAGCAGTAATAAATACAATTGAATACTTTAAAGAATGCCTGGATTAGTGCTCAAGTTATACAAACAAAGCTAGATTCAGCAGGCCTGGATCTAGTCTATGCTACAGCAAACAAGGTGTACCAGTTTCAGTAAGAAGCAGTTCAAATATGCAGGCACTATAAGCCTTTAACCAGAAATTCCCAGCTCAGAAGGGCAGAGTCCAGCCTCTCCTCCCACAAGAGTGCAGACCATGAACCCTTTTAATGTAAAATAACTGGCCTGAAGCCCAAGGGCTTAAACCAGAATGAATACACTTTTAGAATAACAGACACTGAGCCCTCAATCAGCAGTTCCCAACTTAGAAGGATGTAAGCTACCTGTCCTGCCACTACAGTGCAGATCACAAACCTTCTTAATGTAAAACAACTGGTCTGAAGCCCAAGTGCTTAAACTAAAAGGCTTAGAATGAGTTACACCAAGCAGTAATAAATACAACTGAGTACTTTTAAGATGACGCAAAAGCAAAATAAAGTAGGAAGAAACACAAATACAGTAAAAGCAGATACATTTTTTTTGAGTGAGCAAATGAGATGGGCCCAGGAGCAAAGTGCAAATTTACAAGAGGGGCGGGCAGTTTCAAAGCCACCAAGATAAACACCAAGACAAAAACAGGGAGGGTGGGTGGGGGCCTACTGAAAAAACATTCACAACTTCCAGCTAGATATTTCTGAATGCAACACAAACAAATTACTTTAAATTGTGTATTATTTGATAAAAGTGCAGATAAAAATCAACTTAACTCCACTCATGCAGGTCTCAGTTGGCCAAAGCTCACAGTTTAAACATAAAACAATTCACTATACCACTTGTATAAGACAGAAACCGAATAACAATGAGGTAAACTACCCCCACTTATCACTAGCTATGCAGGTTTTTTAACAAGCCTTAACTGAAATTACCACTTGTATAAGACCTACTGAAAAAACAGTCACAATTTCCAGCTAGATATTGCTCAATGCAATACAAACAAATTACTTTACATTGTGTATTATTTGATAAAAGTGCAGATAAAAATCTACTTAACTCCACTCATGCAGGCCTCAGTTGGCCAAAGCTCACAGTTTAAACAGAAAACAATTCACTGTACCACTTGTATAAGACAGAAACCGAATAACAATGAGGTAAACTACCCCACTTATCACTGGCTATGCAGGTTTTTTTAACAAGCCTTAACTGAAAATACCACTTGTATAAGACCTACTGAAAAAACAGTCACAACTTCCAGCTAGATATTGCTCAATGCAACACAAACAAATTACTTTAAATCGTGTATTATTTGATAAAAGTGCAGATAAAAATCTACTTAACTCCACTCATGTAGGTCTCAGTTGGCCAAAGCTCACAGTTTAAACAGAAAACAATTCACTGTACCACTTGTATAAGACAGAAACCGAATAACAATGAGGTAAACTACCCCACTTATCACTGGCTATGCAGGTTTTTTAACAAGCCTTAACTGAAAATACCACTTGTATAAGACCTACTGAAAAAACAGTCACAACTTCCAGCTAGATATTGCTCAATGCAACACAAACAAATTACTTTAAATTGTGTATTATTTGATAAAAGTGCAGATAAAATCTACTTAACTCCACTCATGCAGGTCTCAGTTGGCCAAAGCTCACAGTTTAAACAGAAAACAATTCACTGTACCACTTGTATAAGACAGAAACCGAATAACAATGAGGTAAACTACCCCCACTTATCACTGGCTATGCAGGTTTTTTAACAAGTCTTAACAGAAAATACCACTTGTATAAGACCTACTGAAAAAACAGTCACAACTTCCAGCTAGATATTGCTCAATGCAACCCAAACAAATTACTTTAAATCGTGTATTATTTGATAAAAGTGCAGATAAAAATCTACTTAACTCCACTCATGCAGGTCTCAGTTGGCCAAAGCTCACAGTTTAAACAGAAAACAATTCACTGTACCACTTGTATAAGACAGAAACCGAATAACAATGAGGTAAACTACCCCCACTTATCACTGGCTATGCAGGTTTTTAACAAGCCTTAACTGAAAATACCACTTGTATAAGACCTACTCAAAAAACAGTCACAACTTTCAGCGAGATATTGCTCAATGCAACACAAACAAATTACTTTAAATTGTGTATTATTTGATAAAAGTGCAGATAAAATCTACTTAACTCCACTCATGCAGGTCTCAGTTGGCCAAAGCTCACAGTTTAAACAGAAAACAATTCACTGTACCACTTGTATAAGACAGAAACCGAATAACAATGAGGTAAACTACCCCCACGTATCACTGGCTATGCAGGTTTTTTAACAAGCCTTAACTGAAAATACCACTTGTATAAGACCTACTGAAAAAACAGTCACAACTTCCAGCTAGATATTGCTGAATGCAACACAAACAAATTACTTTAAATCGTGTATTATTTGATAAAAGTGCAGATAAAAATCTACTTAACTCCACTCATGCAGGTCTCAGTTGGCCAAAGTTCACAGTTTAAACAGAAAACAATTCACTGTACCACTTGTATAAGACAGAAACCGAATAACAATGAGATAAACTACCCCCACTAATCACTGGCTATGCAGTTTTTTTAACAAGCCTTAACTGAAAATACCACTTGTATAAGACCTACTGAAAAAATAGTCACAACTTCCAGCTATATATTGCTCAATGCAACCCAAACAAATTACTTTAAATCGTGTATTATTTGATAAAAATGCAGATAAAAATCTACTTAACTCCACTCATGCAGGTCTCAGTTTGCCAAAGCTCACAGTTTAAACAGAAAACAATTCACTGTACCACTTGTATAAGACAGAAACCGAATAACAATGAGGTAAACTACCCCCACTTATCACTGGCTATGCAGGTTTTTAACAAGCCTTAACTGAAAATACCACTTGTATAAGACCTACTCAAAAAACAGTCACAACTTTCAGCGAGATATTGCTCAATGCAACACAAACAAATTACTTTAAATTGTGTATTATTTGATAAAAGTGCAGATAAAAATCTACTTAACTCCACTCATGCAGGTCTCAGTTGGCCAAAGCTCACAGTTTAAACAGAAAACAATTCACTGTACCACTTGTATAAGACAGAAACCGAATAACAATGAAGTAAACTACCCCCACTTATCACTGGCTATGCAGGTTTTTTTAACAAGCCTTAACTGAACATACCACTTGTATAAGACCTACTGAAAAAACAGTCACAGCGTCCAGCAAGATATTGCTCAATGCAACTCAAACAAATTACTTTAAATCATGTATTATTTGATAAAAGTGCAGATAAAAATCTACTTAACTCCACTCATGCAGGTCTCAGTTGGCCAAAGCTCACAGTTTAAACAGAAAACAATTCACTGTACCACTTGTATAAGACAGAAACCGAATAACAATGAAGTAAACTACCCCACTTATCACTGGCTATGCAGGTTTTTTAACAAGCCTTAACTGAAAATACCACTTGTCTAAGACCTACTGAAAAAACAGTCACAACTTCCAGCTAGATATTGCTCAATGCAACACAAACAAATTACTTTAAATCGTGTATTATTTGATAAAAGTGCAGATAAAAATCTACTTAACTCCACTCATGCAGGTCTCAGTTGGCCAAAGCTCACAGTTTAAACAGAAAACAATTCACTGTACCACTTGTATAAGACAGAAACCGAATTTCACAACCATTAAGGTTATAAAGCTATATGGGCTCAAAATTCTCAAGCTATGTAAGGAAAACAGAAGTGAAATTCGCAATGTATCACTTTTAAAATGCTAAGTTACCTCAGTTATTTCTTTATCCTTTTTCAAGAACTTTTCATAGATGGTGTAACACATGTAGGAGGCATATGCAAAAGTCGCTGCAAAATTCACTGACATTTTTGCTGAGGATTCTCAGACTTGACTGTATGCCTCATTGCTTTCATTCTAAGTGAATGAGATTGTGATCTGACAACATAGAGTAGGGTATTTTAAGTGCTTTAGCTATGCCCTCACGGTGCATTAAGGGCAATATGTGGCTTTCTAAGAAAATAAGAATACTTTTGCTGTCATTATAACTGTCTTATCTGTACTCAGTTTCATCCCATGTGCCTTCAGTTTTGTATTCCATTCTCCTATCCTTTGCTGAAGTTCTTGCTCAGTGTCTGCATGTAATGACATGTCATCTGTGTACAACAGCTTTGTTGATCTGTACCCTCAGACCTGTTTGCTGATGTAGTCCATCACCAGTATGAACAGCAGTGGGCTCAGAGCTGAACTCTGATAAATACCTACTTCCACTGGAAACCCCTCTGTGAGATGGAACACTGTTCATACTTGTGTCATTGGGTCATTGTACGTAGCCTGCACTAATTCTATGAATGTTTCTGGGAGGCGGAACCACCACAGATTTGCCCAAATCAACTTTCTTGGGACCTGTATTCCCCAAGTGTAAGAATGCCCAGTTGGACTCTTTCCTCTTCTCTTCTTAGCTGTCTGTTTCACTGCAAACATCAGGTAAGTTGTGCTGCTTCCTAATCTGAATCCAAACTGCTCATCTCCCATCTTATTTTCTACCACTCTGCTTATTCATTTATCAATCACCCTCTCCAGGAGTTTCCTGCCTTGTAACAGGAGTTTCACAGCTCTGTACTGCCCACACTTTTGAATGTCCCCTTTGTTCTTGAACACTGACACTACTCTGCTTATTCTGCAGTCATCCTGGATATGACTTTCTCTCCATACTGCTAACAGTACCTTCAGGAGCCATTTCTCCCTGTCTCACCCAACATCTTTGTAATATCTGCCATGACCTCATGTTTCTTTGACTTTGTTTTCCTAAGTGCTGTTCTTAGGTATTCTAGGGTGGGTTCTTCCTCTTCTTTCATTGTAGGCTGTGACTGGGGCAATACAGCTTCTGTGAGGTTTTCTTCATTTAGAAGCTGCTGGAAGTACTCCTTCTGTCTGCCTTTGATGTCCTGTGGACTGATGATCAGGTTATTGCTGGCATCCATTATGAAGGGTTGCCGATGATGATCTTCTTTATCTTTTTGCCTTGCTACTTGATAGAGTTAATTTGTGCCATCTGCTGAGTCCCTTTCCAGATGCTGGTAGAGTGCCTCTGATGCTTCAAATACTTCATATTATCATGCCCCATAAATATAAGTATTGCGGAACCAATTCATGTAGATATATAGTTTACTGATGTAGCTTTTGCTTTATCTTCATTTGTTTTATAACCTGAAAAGACTTGAAACTGTCTGAAAATATTTCACAACACTGAAATTGCCTTTTTTCTGGATTTAGCAAGTACAAAATAATATCAGCTGAGAAAAAAACAAATTTTTCCTGATTACCATTCCAGTTATATTCTTGAATTTGTGAGTACCTTATTTTCTCTGCCAGTGGCTCTAAGTGTAACACAAATAGCCAAGGAAAAAGAGGACACAACCTGTTGAAGAGGAACCCTCCCTCCTCAGTTCTTGCCTCTCACCCTTCATATATCTTCCTAATTAACCTTATTATTTTATCAAGAAAGGCAAATGCTACCATTGCCCTACTCATAAAATGCCATCTGATTCTTTTGAATCCCTTCTCTTCATCAGGACTTACCAACAGCATCAGTGCTTTCTTGCACTCTACTTCTTCTGGATTGTCATTGTTCTACTAATGTTGTCAAATGTTTTCCTCCCCTCCACAAAATCACATAGATCTAAATCTGTCAATTTTGCAACAACTTTTCAATTTTTTAGCTAGTATAGGCATAAAAACTTTATAATCATAGTTTAAAATTTAATTTGGCCTATAAGAAGTTGGGTCTGAAAGGTCTTCACTATCTTTGGGTAATACAGCTACCACAACTCTTTTCTACTGTGATAGTACTGTCCCTCATTTTGTAATATTGCTAAGAAAAGCCTTTCTGACCTATATCTCTTTCTTCCCTCCTAATCTCTAGACTTCCACAAGAATACTTCTGTTCTTGTAAACGTCTGTGTTGATTGATTATGCATTACCATTTTTATCTCATCCCTCCCAATCTTCACTATTAATTCTTGAACCACATCGTCCTCTAACAGCATTGTTAAGTCTCCTATATATATTTTCATTTGTGGCTTTTCATGCTTTCCCATTCCTCTGCTTTATTTAAATGTTCATAGACTTTCTGTAGTATCTCTAATACCTGCATAAGATCTTGGCGTAGTTTTCTTGTTGTAGTCTCTCTACGTTAGGCAAGAACCCTCTCTACTTTCTGCTGCCTAAGTCATTGTGCTAATACTTTTTCTGCTCTGAAGTTGTTAGTAAAATACTTAATAACAACCTTTCTAAATTCTTGCATATTATCCAAATAATTCCTTATTTTACCTTCAGAACTCAGCATTTGCTCATCTTCTTGTCCTGTAATGTTCCCTTATTCTATAATATTTGACAACCTCTCTAAATAATTCCTATTACTTTTTTCACATATCTCTTTCTCTCTCTTATTTCTCCCATATTTTAAACTCCATTTCATGTTATCCCTCTTCCTAGCCATCCCTTCTGAAGAAACTGTATATTCCATAATACTGTTCAAATAATTCAACTACCTATTCCTTAAATTCCTCTTTTTTAAGAAATAAGTAAGAAAGTGCTAGTCTCATTTTACTTCATTACCCTGCATCTCTGTCTTAGTCTTTATTTGCACATTCTCTGAAACAGATATTGGATGCATTTCAAAGTTTTCAAATTATCATTTTTGCTTCTACGAAATATAATTCATATTGAGTCTAGCCCAGTTGTACTTTGGAAATTAATATGTCAAATATTTCTGGAGTTCATGCTAGGTAAATTCACATCTTTAATTCCAAATATCCTCATATTTTCTTCAGAAATGTAACCTAGTTTTGTTATATTTTCCATCTTATGTCCCCCAGTACATTTTCACTACTGCAAATCACTTTTCAGTCCCCACCCATAAGTAATGTTCCTAGTTGAAAGCTAATGATTTCTGCCAGAATTCTCTTAAGCTCAATAACAGTAGTTTTAGGGGAAATATAAATACATGCCAGTCTAATCATAATTTCCTGTCAGTAACTCATTACTTCTACAAATCAAAAACGTACACCAAAAATACAAAAACCGAAAAATAACTTCTTAAAAGCGAAAGGAATCGATGAGAGCTGGCAAATCCAATGAAACTTATTTTATTGTGAGCGCTTTCAGCAAGGTGCTTACCTCGCCTTCTTCAGACATACATATAAAATCAATCAAGCCATATTATATAGGTAAAGTAATTATGTAAATTAATTATCTCACATTTAGTTAGTGATTTAAAGGTACATTAAAACCAGCCAAAATGTAGTTTAAAACGTAATAAAGGAACACTTATTACATAGATATTAGAATCTTTAAAACACGCAAAATTCAAATTTTGCGTGTTTTAAAGATTCTAATATCTATGTAATAATTGTTCCTTTATTAAGTTTCAAACTACATTTTGGCTGGTTTTAATGTACCTTTAAATCACTAACTAAATGTGAGATAATTAATTTACATAATTACTTTACCTATATAATATGGCTTGATTGATTTTATATGTATGTCTGAAGAAGGCGAGGTAAGCACCTTGCTGAAAGCGCTCACAATAAAATACGTTTCATTGGATTTGCCGGCTCTCTTCGATTCCTTTCACTTTTAAGAAGTTATACGTCTACAAATCAACCATTATCTTTCTTTTCTTCTCTTCTTCTATCACTCGTGTAGACTTTCTCACAATCAGTATTATTACCACCTTTCCTTTGTCCCTGAAACTTTGCTGAATATCCATTCTGAATTAATTTCTTTGCCAAATTCACATGCTGATTTCCATCCTAATTTGTCTTCTATAACATTATTATTTTCACCTTACACTACTTAATATAATTCAGTACTCTTTGCTTGTTCTGTTTACCTGAAATATAATTTTCATTCCATACCATAATTGATGACAGTTATTCTGATAGGAAAGCATCACTTTCACATATTCTGCATCACACCTCTTTTGCGTATTTGCATTTGACTTGCTTCACAGGCTAATTTTGTGTGCAGTTTCTGCTTCTTATCCTTGTTTTGAACTCATGTCACATTTTCCCAGACCTCTCACTTCAATAAGAATACTCAAGAAACAGCAACAACAAAAAAACTAAGTACATTTTCAACTACTAACCCCTTTAACTCACAGCAAACACATACAACTATGTACACATTCTGAAAAGGGAAGTTATCTCTCTATAGCAGTTCCCCAAATAGATAGCCTCAACAACAGCATTTACCTGTTCTGATGTTAGGTTTAATCATGCTGCAAATGCATGCCAGAGCTTAAATTCCCTCTTGTACAAATACCATCTATCCTTGTTCTGTTTCCCTCCCAGCTGTGAAAAACAACTTGCATGTGATTAGTGAACTGATTGTTAGCCTTAGGAAGATGTGTACTAGTGACCCTTAATTGAATAAACTAACCTGTTATAATTAATTTTGAGGTGATAAAGGCAGCTGGGGATGCATCTGTTTGCAAAGGTTTTCATTTCCTTGAGTGTCAAATTTCATGTATTTTTACTGAATTGCTTGTAATTTCCCCTTTAATACTAATTATAGTGTTTCTTTATCAAATGTTTCAGAGTTCATTTTCAGTCATTTCCTGATTGCCTGTAGCAGTAGACTGTCTCCAACTGTGGACATTTGCTAGTGGGGAAAAACTGCTAATAGTTTTACAAATACATGGAATAGTTCTTTTCAAGACTTGAAAACCACCATTTTCATTGTTTCCATTTTCTAGTCTGATTGCTTAGAAAAAGAAAAAAATATTTTCATCTTTTCTGCATTGTAAACTTAGAACATTAGTTTATACTTCCACCTGTGATACCAGGTGAAAGTATTGTAATTTAATTCATGTAATAATAGTATAATCAATACACATTTAAATCCCACAAGCAGCCCAAGATCACAACATTATAATCCTTATATTAAGACTTTATCTTGTTACAGTGTAAACCACAGATACAGGACAGTCAAGAAAAAGTACTTTCTTACTTTGACATCACTAACATGATCAGCAGTCACTAATAAAACTACTCCCACCTCACATTTAAAATACCTCTGCATACTATACAGAACTGCTTTACAATATACAGTGTAATTTACTTCAAGAAATATATTATACCATATTATTAAGAACAAAAATCTAAACAGTAATGACAAAGTGGTAATAATGCTTTCGAGTCCTCCCACCAATTTAACACATTTAATAAACTTCCAGGCTTGTTCAGCCACTTCTGACAGTAGTATGTTTTTTGTCTAAACTACATCTTGTGGAAATGATACTTTATAATATTTGCAATTATTGTCTAGGTTCAAATTACTGCTAGTCTTTCTCCTCATCATCTCAGCCACCCATCACTGGTCTCTGGTTCAAGTCCAAAGTACTCCTGATTTTTCTGGTCTGCTCCTGTGCTTTTTTCTGTCACTCACTCATTTTCCTTTGTAACAGTATAAAATGTTTTACTGGCAAGTTCTCTCCTTGGGTTTTGTTATTGACAGAAGTGTACCCTCCAGCATGCTGGCTCATTTTTTTGCTGGATGCAGTTTTGTATTTCCTTTTTAACCTGTCTTGCATCCAAAAATATATGTGAACCTTCATAAAAAATCTAGTTCACTGAGCACATTTCAGTTAAATTTAAATGTGTTCCCCTCCTCTAGTATTTCTTAGTTGTATTCATGTGGTATGCCTAACTGCATATTCACAGATTTTGTGTTCCCGTCATGTTCACAAGTGAACAGTTGCTTTATCCTGCTGTAGATGGGTCGTTAGATCTGAACCATATAATGTTATGACAAACAGGTGTCGGCCATGATAAAATCTCCAGGCTATATTTGCATTTTCTTGGTGGCTGAATTCCTTGCTGCTCAGGGTACATATGAGATGTGTGTCCCGTCCTCCTGGATCACAAAATGAAATTCCACCTGCTTATTGATTGTATACCCATGCTCTTTCTGAACAGCATAATTTAATGACAATTGCACTATGACAAGATAACTTTTCCTGTTGCAATAAAATGTTAGTGTGAAGGAAAAATAAGGTATGTTCATAATAGATAGTATAACATGGTAAATTGATGAATAATTACTGATTCTACAAGTTCACCATGTTTAACTTCTGGAGGTTCAGAAAGCCCCAGGAAACTACTAAATCAGAGACATGCCTTAGAAATCAGTCCTGTTTATTCAAAATGTATATTTATTTATTTATTGAATTTGCTAACCAGGGTAAGCACTGATCACTTCTGATCAATTTCAGTCTCAGCCTGGGGTCAGTAATATGACCACTCATACAGAGTACCTAAGGTAACAAACATGAAGCGACAGTGAACAAAATGCAAAGAATGTCTGATGTTTAGGCTTCAGAAGTACATAAACCAATAAACCAAGAGGATAAAAATTACACTAAAATTGTTTTACATTTAAGTACAGAGCTTGCTTTACATTTAGGAAGATACAGCAGTACATGTAAGCTAGGTATGTAGAAGTCTGAGGTGGGACAGTTGAAGCAGTTGAAACCAGTAGAGCAGTTAGGGTAGAGGAGAGTTACTACTTGATTTAGGTTATGTGGCCTGTTGAGTTGCAGTAACATTTAGCTCGATCAAGTTGACAAGATTTTAGCAGTCCGCAGAACTTGGGTTAGGATGAAGGATCTTTGAGTTCAGGTGGGAAGTATTCCCATAGTTTGGAGCCAATAATTGAGAATACATGGTCTGAAGTATGACATTGGGAAAGTGGGATTAGTGTTAAAGGACTCGGTATATTCTGGATTATGAGGTTGTGTGTGGGAACTTGTCTTACTAATTTTAAGTTAAAGAAGGGAGAATAAATTCATGTAGAAGGTTGAATAGTCATATGCCTAGGTGTAGGTCTGCTGTTTGCTTAGCTTGGAACCAGTTTACTTTTATCGAGAGTTATATAGTGGTGTTCATGACTCTGTGATTGAGTGATAAATCTACAAATTTATTTTCCAGGGTTTGAATGATAGTTGAGTTTTAGCAAATGCTGCTGAGACAAGAGGGAGGTAGAATTTGAGTTGAGAAAGTAGGATTCTTTTCCTTGTTGCAGCTCTGGTTCAATGTGTCAGAAAGGGGCTGTATTTCTTGTGCTCAGAATAGAAGGAGATTCATTTTTTACATGCTTTTCTAGACAAGTAATAAAATTGAGAGAGGATTTAACCAGAGACCAAGATATTTAAAGAAATACAATTGTTCCAGGGAAGAGTTGTTGTGGTCATAGCTTGTCATAGTATTAAGGGATCTGCTGAGCTTCCTCACTCGAGCATAATAGATAAACTCTCTCAACTAGGCACAATCCATATGTTACCAAATGGGCAGCTAACTGGCTCACTGATAGAACCCACCTAGTCAAAATAGAGAAAGCCACTCAAAACAGAAGACCTGTAACAAGCGGCGTACCCCAGGGTTCGGTCTTGGGGCCTCTGTTATTTGGGATATGCTTTTCTGAGGTGCAGGCCAAAATCAGTGGGCTATGGCTGATTAGGTTTGCAGATGACTGCAAGCTTGGCACTGTCATCAATTCCCCTAGTGATGTGGACATCCTTCAAGAGGGTCTCACCCAAACAGATGACTGGTGCCAGAAATATGGCCTCAAGCTGAACACAAAAAAATGCTTCCTTATCCCCTTTGGGGAGAGTGACGTCCCCACATATTATCACATCAATAACAACATCCTAAAATTGCAATCAGTACTGAGGGATTTGGGCACCCAGGCTGATAGCAACCTGAGTTTTGACCATTATGTTGCTTCCATTGTACGTAAAGCTTTCTACATGGCCCACCTCATAAGTAAGGGTATTTCATCCAGGGGCAAGGTGGTCATAAAATCCTTTTATTCTTCCCTTATAAGGCCTATTATTGAGTACAGCGCCCCATTCAGCATGTACTTCGCAAAGCAGAATCCAGGGCCTCAAAAATCTACCATACACTGATAGGCCAAAAGCCCTGTCCCTCTACTCAGTTTCATACAGACTCCTCAGAGGTGACCTCTGTCTGGCATACAAGGCAATCTCGGAACCCGCCTTGATGGGACTGCTGCATATCCACAAGTCAAGCTCCACTCTAGTAACTCACACACATGGCTTCAACCTGGTCTGTGACAACAATAAGACTTGTTGGCGGGACAGATTTGTGTCCCAGAGACTCCCTCATCTGTGGAATAGACTCCCTCTCCACGTCAAGCAGAGTACCTTTACCACTTTTTAAGTGCAACCTGGATAACTGGATGGGAAACAGAAAGTACATCCCTGAGATTCCACCCATGTCCCTGCTGGACAGGGGTGTTGGGTGCTGACATGTGCAAACATGGGATAAACTCTTGGCTAGGTTTATAAGGGCCTCAGGGGCAATAGCCTAGTAACTTCCTATGATCCTGTCACGAGAGCCAAATAACATTGTTTTTGTTTTGTTTAGTTTGTTTTGATGTGTTTAGAATGATATTTTTACTGTTGATTCACTCACTGAGGCAGAAGAGATCGGATTATAGTTCATCTTGCACTCTATCTACTGTAATGAGTGCCTGGAGCAGTATAGGAACATATCATTAGTGTATGAAAGAAGAGGAAGGTGAAGAAGATCCAGTGGAAGTTTTATATAAATATATAAATGTATGTATATGTGTGTATATATATATATATATATATATATATATATATATATATATATATATATATATATATATATATATATGTATATACACATACATACACACACACACACACACACACACACACACACACACACACACACGAGAGAGAGAAAGAAGCAGATAAGAAAGAATAGAGAACTGAGGAACTCTTTTGAGTAGAGGGGAAGTGTGGGGTTACAGGAGATATAATTAACTGTGAAATGCCAATCTATAACATAGCTCTGGAACCAAGCAATGGCATCAGGGATGAGTGGCTTTTGTACCTTCTAATGGCATTTTGCTTCAGTTGAGCATTAAATAAATATTCTGAAGATAACAAAGGTTGTGATTTTTGTTTTTTTATTCCTGATGCTATTTTGTGCTTCCAATGATCACTGTTTTATTTATTATTACACCAAAGAATTGGTCAGACAGAACTGAAGCATTTGTAAGTTTCACATTGTTTCAGATTGTATGTTGGAAATGTACTTGTGACAGTTGCTTCAATAAGCTCAACCATTTAGCCCTTTCAGTCCCCTAGTACTTATTCTCTGAATTCCTACCTGTCACAGCACTTTCCCAGGGAATACTTTCCATTTTCCATCAGGCTTCTCTCATCTAGGCAGTTGGGGAGGTAGAGTGAGGTAGCAGATGAGCATCATTTATGTTGGCATGGAGTTTGCTATATGTGCTTAGCCAGTCCCCTAACCTGCAACTTTAGTCTGCAGCTCTGATCTGTACATATACCATTTACACATATTTCTGTGCATATGCCACTGTCACCGTCACCTGCAGCATGTTACCTGACCTGAGCTCTGTCTCTTTCCATAGGACTTCACCTTCTGATTTCTGCTAGAAGGTGCTGCTGCAACAGGCCTCTTACTGTTCTGAAATGAGTTTGCTGGCATCTGTTCCTCATTCCCACCTTTTCAAATGCCTGCTTTCACTTAAACCTGGATTATTGACACTAAAGTCCAAACATCATCCCAAGGTACCACAGCGCTGTTATCAGTAACTGCCATTATTTAGATCCTTGTTAGTTTTATTTTTAATCCAGGATAACTCGATGGTACAAATGTTTTACTTCTAACTACAACCCAGATAACCCATATTCAATTAATGTTTAAGGCACAGCAAGAGGTGGCCAGGGAGAAATGTGAATGAATGCCCAATACAGGCTTACTTGTCCTGGGGGGTGGGTGTTAATGATGTCCTGCTAGCTTGGGAAAGACACAGAAGTGCAGTTTCTACATTTGAGACTCGGAGGGAATAAGGACCATGGGTGAGCAGAAATATGCACCTAAACTGACCTTAGCGTATCAGGCAGTGCATCTTGTTTTCAGACAGTGGGAGGGGGTCTTAGGGACTCTTACTTTCCTCTTCCATTTTCCCATTGTCCTTAAACCCTGTGAGTGGAGGTGTGATGCCCCTGTTCTTGGCCTCAGCCAGGTGTCCAAGCCAAGTCCTCCACCATCCTCTCTGTAAAACCAGTGATCTGTGTTCCTGCTCCAAGCAGCTGACACACATACACTCTTTCAGATTTGAGTTACACATACACACACACACACACACACACACACACACACACACACACACACACACACACACACACACACACACACACACACACACACACACACACACACCTGGGAAAGGCTGGCACAGATTTACTCAGTCTACTACCCTTTGCCCAGACTATAAGGTAGTTACTGCCACTAGACACTCAGCTACTCTAACAAGGCTGTTACAAGGGTACTCAATTATACTGAGTGAAATTAATGGCTCTTACAAGGGTACCCAATTATGCTGAGTGAAATTAATCCTAATACAAATGATAATGTTGACCAATAAGCAAGGTTTCAGGGGCGGCCACAGTGTCACCAAATACATATTAAGTACTCTCAACGGTTAAAATATTCTCTAAATGACCAGGCACAATGAAAAGTTTAAATATATTTAATAATAAATAATAAAAGAACGTGAAAATGCTAAGTATCTATATACAATAAACACCAGAGTTTAAATCACAGGAAATATTAAAATAACACAGATGAGTAGATTCACAAAGATACAGAAAAATAGTACATAACTAACCTCACTGTATTTTCCTGACTGATCTAAAGAATTACTATTCCCTGGTTACTAACTAAAGCAAGACAAGAAGAAGCGGATGAGGGGCCTTCTTCTCAGGTTTCAAAAACAGACTGCTTTGAGACTTCTGTTTCATCTAGTATTAAAATATAATTTCAGGCTGGATTACAGAATGCCCTCACATATATATGGTCATCTGACTTTTGTTCCTATATTACCCCCTTTACTAGAAACTGAAACACAATCTCGCACATATGTGTCATAATACATGCACATAGAACTTTGCTAAGATCTGTTGCAGCTTCTGGAAATAATAAAACAATTTCAAACTTCTACCCTTCCAGAGTAACAATGAATTCACCCCCAAGGACAATACAGATGGCTTCCTAGTACAGACTTTTTGTCTCTGGCTGCATTAAGACCTGTGAGATGCAATCTTTATTGCCTAAATTAAGTAATTTAATTTCAGAATATTTTTCTAAAAGTTATCTGGGGCTGAGATTGACCTCTTCTTTTCCAGCATCCTCTTTTAACATATACACATATCCTCAGTTACAACAGTACAGTCTGATATAAGTGTATATTTCTTTTCTGTCTAGCAGATTCTCATGTCCTCAGGCAAAGTGCTAAGGGCTTTCCTCCTAACCAAAAGGTCTGTCAGCCTTTCAAAAGTGGTGACCTGACACCCACTCACACCCCTATGAAAATAAGTGCTTAACTTAGCAATATAATCAGGTACACTTTCACCTGCCTTGCTTCTACACTCATGAAACTTTTTTTCTGTAAGCTTCAGTTGTTAACTTAAGACATTCTAGTAAACATTGTTTTACTTAATAAAGTTTAAACAATCAATATCAGACAATTTAGAAACAGCAGTTACAGCTTTACCATGGAGTAAGGAGGTCAGGAACTGTGCTTGGAGCCCTTGGTCAATATTATACTGTGTACATACTCTTTCAAATACATGAATGAAACTATCAAAATTATCACCCTCTGTAAACTGTGGAAGAAATTTACTGACCTTCATTGCGTCTGGGGTTCAGTTATTCCCTTTCCCATTACCTCAATGTTCCTGTTGAAGAGTCAGCATCTCCCTCTCATGTTGACGCTGCTTCTCATTTTCTTTGGCCTCCAAATGCTGCAGTCTCTCTGCTGATTCTTCTTCCAAATGTTTGACCTCTGGTTCATGTCTCTTTAACTGCAGGCAGATTTTTAAGTCCTCTGAGGAAAAGTTGAACTGTCCTGTTTCTGAAGGCTGCAAATTCCGATCACCAGACTGGTTATCCTCCTGGTTGCTGGTCTGACCCGTGCTTAAGGCTGAAATCATTTCCTTTTTAGTAAGGTTGGCATGCACCAGTCCTTTGGATTTGCACACATTAGTCACCTGGTTCACCGTCAGCTTGCCATACTCCTCTGCTGACATCTTTGCCTGCTTTCCTTGACTAGACTAAACTAACAAAAAATAAATAAAACTGTTGGGAAAATGAAACTCCGTATCTTTACCTTTTGGCTGCTGAGAGTACACACACCTTCAGTGACAACTGCTTACAGGCTACAGAAGTTAATTTAATATCCCAACACTGCTACCTGTGATGCCCCTCTACTGGGCCAGTAATCAAGGAGCCCGAATCCTTACCACTGACACTGGTGAGGGACGTTCACTTTGAACAAAGATAGGTACACACAATATTTCCAGATGCAGCTGTCTCCACCAAGCACAGTTTCCCTTAAGAGCACACAGGGAACACAGTCCTGGGGATGGGTTCCTCTCTCTTTCTCTGTCTCTCTCTCGCTTTCTCTCTCTTCAGGCCCCCAATAAGACTCCCCACTCGCACAGCTGTAAAGTTCAGTGCTCAGCCAAGTGTCCAAGCCAAGTCCTCCATCACCCTCTCTGTGAAACCAGTGCTCTTTCTCCCTACTCTAAGCAGCTGACACACACACACACACACACACACACACACACACACACACACACACACACACACACACACACACACAGTCACCTAGGAAAGGCTGGCACAAATTTACTCGGTCTGCTATCCTTTTCCCAGACTATAAGGTAGTTACTGCCAACAGACACTCCAAAGCCAGCTACTGTAAGACTCTTGCAAGGGTACCCAATTATATTGAGTGAAATTAATATTAATATAAATGCTAGTGTTGACCAAACAGCAAGGTTTTCAGGAGCGGCTACAGTGTCAACAAATAAATATAACTACTCTCAAAGGTTAAAATATTCTCTAAAAGATCAGCCACAAGGAAGAGTTTAAATATATTTAATAATAAATAATAAAAGAACATGAAAATACTAAATATCTATTTACAATAGATACCAGAGTTTCGATAACAGGAAATATTAAAATAACACAGGTGAGTAGATTCACACAGATAAAGAAAAACAGTAATTAACTAAGCTCACTATATTTTCCTGACTGATTTAAATAATTACTATTCCCTGGTTACTTACTAAAGGAAGGGAAGATGAAGTGGGTGAGGGGTCCTTCTTGTCAGGTTTCAAAAACAGGCTGCTTTGAGACTTCTGTTTCATGTAGTATTAAAATATAATTTCAGGCTGGATTACAGAATGACATCACATATATTTGGTCATCTTACTTTGGTTCCCATACTACCCCTTTACTAGAAACTAAACCAAAATCTCACTAATATGTGCCATAACACATACATGTAGAGCTTTGCTAAGATCTGTTGCAGCTTCTAGAAGTCATAAAACAATTTCAAACTTCCACCTTTCCAGAGTAGCATTTAATTCACTCCCAAGGATGATACAGAAGGCTTCCAAGTACAGACTTTTTGTCTCTGGCTGCATTGAGACCTGTGAGATACAATTGTTATGGCCTAAATTAAGTAATTTAATTTCAGGACATTTTTCTAAACATTATCTGGGGCTGTGATAACCTCTTCTCTTCCAGCATCCTCTGTTAACATATATTTTTATAATTGTTCTACACTGTTAGGTATAGACTTGTCAAATGTTAACCTTTTTGGAGCATTAAAAAACGAAAACGTTGTTAATATTGTTATATACTCTATCTGTATAATATCAAATGTTATATTTGTGGAGCTTTTCTCCCCAGGCCTTCACTGAAAATGGGACAGCTTTAGCCCAGTCGACCATCCTGGTAACCAAATGTCAATAAATAAAATAAATAAATAAATATACATTTCCTCTTTTCTGTCCAGCAGGACCCACTGTTGGTACATTTTTAACACAAGCAGCTTTACAAATACATTTTCAACACAAGCACCTATACAAATCAGTTTGATATACAAATGACATATAATTCTTTACAAAACTCCAGCTTGCTATGCTGGCATACGTTTCACATCTACTGCCCTACGTCACCTGGCATAGCTGGCAATAACTCACATCATCACAGGGGGAAACAAATGAGCATATAGGAAATTAGACTTTATAGTTAGATGGGGATTGTGACCAAAATTATTTTAGAAAAAAATTATTGTTTTCAGCCCTGAGGATGAGTTTGCAGTTGCTACGGTGTGTGATGAGAAAATGTCTTAATCCATAAGCTTGTGTGGCTCAAACCCTTCAAACAAGAATCCCAGGCAAAGCCAAAATACTTAAGGATAAAGACCAATTTAAAGAGCAGTTTTAAATTATTGATATTATTCACTTAGAATACTGTTGTAATCAGGATTTGTGTTAATATGCATTTTTGAATGATAGAAACTGCCTTCAATCAAGGATCTTGGACAAAGTCATAATAATCAAGGAGAAAAACTCAAATCAGGAACAGTTTTAAAATTTTGATATTGTTCACTTTTAAAGTGATTAATTAATATCTATTTTCTGAGTAGTAATTGCTTAACTCTTAGGTCTGTCTGGAGTTATTTTCAGACATTAATCTTCCATTTTGTCAGAAATCATTAATTTTATGAAAACAGAAAAACATAATTTAAGACAAAATCAGACAGTTGAAAACTAGACTGTTAGATGAAATTCATTTTATCACTAAAAATAACCTTTTCTCAGGTCATGTAAACAGTTTGTAGGTCATTTTGAGCCTATGGCCTGACTATGGGTTCTGCAACAGATGCAGCTATTAGTAAATTTTAAATGTCTTGAGTCCAAAGTAGGAAAAATGATAGTTATCACAATCTCTTTGGCATAGAGAAGTACAACTCTGACTATGACTCAGAAAAAAATGGATTTGATTATTGACCTTGGGGCTGATGGGCCCATCCATGGTGGGAGAGGAATAATGAAGTATTGCATATTAACACCCTCCTTGGTGGTGGAAAGAGAGGATATCTCAGAGGCACATATCCCATCATTTTATCCCTGGTGCTTTAAACCTGGTTATCTGCTTATAAGGAGGCAGGGCTGCTGGGGGTCTGTGTTCCAAGTTTGCACCCATGGCACACACACCCTCACTTGGAAGGTTTGATGATCCCAATTGCAGTGACAGGCCAGATAGTCAGTGGGCTGGAGGACAAAAAATAAAAAAGTAACAAATGTCTCTTTTATGAGATGCCTTAAAGCAACAATACTAAGTTTAGTTTTGTGTCAAAATACTGTAAATCTTTAATGTTGCATTAGAATATATTTACCAGATTAAAGTTCATGTTGTAACAGTACAGGTTTTAAATATTTCAACAGGGCTTTAGTATACTATTATTTTTGTGGCCATACTATATAAATATATTAGTGACATTCATAAAGAATTGCTACATGTCCTGTTTTTATACAAAACAGCTTTGGGAAGTCCTAATTAAAAAGAAAAATGGTGAATTCATTATATTTTAGAGTAAACTACAGCACACTTTTTTCTAAATATTGCAGAAAGCAATTATGCTGCATATAAATGTTATGTTATATGAAACAGCTGTTCTGCAGTGGTGGACCTTGTTAAGTAGTAAAGTGAGAGAAGTCCTTTTCACCGTTGGATGATGTGGAAGGCCTAACAAAATCTAATGTTTCAGTAAAAATTGCTCAGTTTGGGACTTTTAAAAAGGTGGCGCCTGAAATGCACTTCTGAAAGTGTTACTCAGTTTAGATGCCGTTGTTTTCCCTACAAGAAACAGAATTAAAGAAAAACTTGATTTGATTTTAACATTGGCATGTCTTGTGTTCATGAAAATAGTTAGAAGAAATACCTAGTTTGCAAGTGTGTCAAAATATTGAAAACTGCAAGTTACTTGGCTGCATTCACCAGCTAAAATGTTTTTGTTCTGTTTAGTAATTTTCTCCTTCCCAGAATGTTATGTTGAAAAGTCACTGTGGAATAAACATAGTAGTACAGATTTTCTCAGGGACAATGCAGTAATTCATGAAGTAAGTTCCTGTAAATGGCAAGTTGAAAATTTGGGGTAAAATGTGAAAATAAACCAAGAATGCCATTTTAAAAAGAGGATGCAAAAAATACTGGCCAACATGGTGGGCATTACAGGGAAATCATTATTAATGTTCTTAATAAAATGTTAACGTAACTCAGTAGCAGTGTCAACTGGTTCCTGTAAAATTAATTTATTGCTTGTTCTTACCATTGTCAGATCAACTCTACCATGTTTCCCAGTGAATTAGTAATAAAAATGCCGCATTTTAGAAGAATCATTGGTACTTCTGTTGAATCTACTATTGTGATATTTTTAACTTTTATTATTCACATTGATTCCTTACTTTTTGTAATTTCATTGAGACCAAACTTGTAAAAGCTTCAGATAAATGAAGCTAAGTGGTAAGGTACAGCTTCACAAGAATGATATTATAAACAAATTATTGCAGGGAGCCTGTGGATGGCCTGCTGCCACATCCCCTTACATATATTTGCTAACTCCAAGGTGACACAACCATGAAGAAAAAAGAAAAACCCATACACCTAGAATCACTGCAAGTACCCAGATACAGACCTCAACAGCAGTGTTTTTTAAGTGATTGAGGAACTCATAATCAGAGAAATCAGCAAGATGAAAGTCATCCACTTTATATCTGACCTTATACATACAAACCCAGTTACAGTTTGTAATGCATTCTTATTAAATAGATTCAACTTCTTCATTACATTATGGACATGAAAATGTATTCCAGTCATTGAAGACCAGTATATCACAAACCTGGGCAAAACTGGTCTCAGAACTACTCCTAGGAGAATGATCCCCTTATCTCTGATAAGAGCTTCCATAGGCATGGAAAATAGAAGAGATAGGTGATTGCTACTTATCTCATGGGATAGTTTACAATCATTTATCACTAAATTATTAGTAACTAGTACCTAATACATCACAGGATGCTTTACAATCATGTATCACTAAATTATCAGTAACTAGTACCCAGTACATCATGGGATGTTTTGCAATCATTTATCAGTAAATTATCAGTAACGAGTACCCATTACATCATGGGATGCTTTACAGTAATTTATCACTAAATTATCAGTAGCTGGTACCCAGTACATTATAGGATGCTTTACAATCATGTATCACTAAATTATCAGTAACTAGTAACCAGTACATCATGGGATGCTTTAATCAATTAGCAGTAAATTATCATTAAATAGTACCTAATACATCATGGGATGCTTTACAGTCATTTATCACTAAATTATCAGTAACTAGTACCTAATACATCATGGGATGTTTTACAGTCATTTACCACTAAATTATCAGTAACTAGCACCCAGTACATCATGGGATGCTTTACAATCATTTATCACTAAATTATCAGTAGCTAGTACCCAGTACATTATGGGATGCTTTACAATCATTTATCACTAAATTATCAGTAACTAGAACCTAATACATCATGGGATGCTTTACAGTCATTTATCACTAAATTATCAGTAACTAGCACCCAATACATCATGGGATGCTTGGCAGTTATTTATCACTAAATTATCAGTAACTGGTACCCAGTACATCATGGGATGCTTTAATCACTTAGCAGTAAATTATCAGTAACTAGTACCTAATACATCATGGGATGCTTTACAATCATTTATCACTAAGTTATCAGTAACTAGTACCCAGTACATCATGGGATGCTTTACAATCATTTATCACTAAATTATCAGTAACTGGTACCTAATACATCATGGGATGCTTTACAATCATTTATCACTCAGTTATCAGTAACTAGTACCCAGTACATCATGGGATGCTTTACAATCATTTATCACTAAATTATCAGTAACTAGTACCCAGTACATCATGGGATGCTTTACAGTCATTTATCACTATTTATTTATTTATTTATTTATTTATTTATTTCCAGTTTGATAACCGGGGAAGTCCACTGGGCCCGAAAGCCCGTTTTCAGTGGAGGCCCGGGGAGAAAAGCTCCATGATAATACATTACACACAAAAACACAGCAGAAAAGCTCTAAACTAATACATTACACACAAAAACACTCTCTGTTCTAATAGCATAATACTTTAACAATCTCCAAACAAAAATGAGGTGCATTGGGCACTATACATAAGAAAATGATATATTAATGCAACTGTAATGTTAGTAAAGTAGGAAAGAAAAAGGAAATTATAGATAGAGTTTGAATGCAAGAGCAGGGAAGCATGGGAGAAGCGAAGAAGAAGCAAATAAATTAAAGGAGAGGTGTCCAGAAGAGGATAGAAAAAGAACAGATAAACTAATGTTCATTTTGTGATAGAGTCCAGGAGAACACCTTGAGAAAAAGGCAAAAGATTTAAAGGTGAGAGTAAGCATACAAGTGGGCAGTGGGATGAGAGCACTTGAAGGAAAATAAAGGGTTTAATCAGGGAGGAAGGAGGAGATAATGAAGAAGAGAGAGGGGAGCTAGGGAGAGTGTCAGAAAAAGGGGAACCGGGGGGGGGGGGTGGAACTAGGATATTGAGATCAGGTAGGAAGTATACAATTACATTTCCAATTTTGGAAGAGGTGAGAATGGAGAAGAGATTTAAAGTGTTCATAGTTTGTAGTGGCTCTTAGAAGGGAAGGAAGTGAGTTCCATTTTTTTGCTGTAGTATAGGAAAGTAGGAGTTGGCCAGGGGGTCGTTTGGGTTTGTATACTGAAATAAGATTTTGGTGGCTAGATCTTAGGGGCCTTGGAGGAGTGTATATGGTTAAGATATTAGATAATGTTGGGCAAGCAGTGGGTTTAAAGATTAGTTTGTGTGCAGTAGTAAGTTGGAGGAAATTGAGTTGATTAGGGAGTTCTAGCCATTGAAGACTACGGAGGCAGATGCAATGGTGTGTAGAATGAGCGGAGTTAGTAGCGAATTTGGCAATTTTGTAGTAGCAACTTTCAAGTTTTGAGGAGATAGAAGTGGAGAGATTGGAAAGAAGAGGAGCACCATACAGTAGAGAAGGGAGAAGGAAGGTAGTGGCGAGAGTTTGTCTTGAAGATGGAGTAAGAAAGTTTGCATTTCTATAGAGCATACCGAGCTTCTGATGAGTTTTCTTTATGTTTAGTTGAATATGATTATTGAATTTCAGGTGTTCATCAATGGTTACTCCGAGTAATTTAGCACTACTAACAACTTCTATTGAGGACTGGGAGAGGCTGGAAATTATGAAGGATGACTTATCAAGAGTCAGAGCTTTTGAGGGGGAGAAGAGAATGATGTGGGATTTATTGGCATTAAGGGAAAGATGATTTTGAAGCATCCAATTTTCTGTGGTTGTGAAGGCCAATTTGGTTTTGGCTTGGAGCTCAGGAAGGCTAGGGGCAGAGCAGATAACAGTGGAGTCGTCTGCATATTGTACTATTTGAGCAAGAGGAATAGGAGAGTGGAGATCATTGATAAAGATGTTAAAGAGCAGAGGCCCGAGAATAGAACCCTGAGGGACTCCGGTAGGGGTAGGTAGGAATTTTGAGGTACCAGTATTCCATTTCACAGCTTGGGATCTATCAGAGATATAACTTCTGAACCAAGAAAGAGAGTTGTGGGAGAGATTGAGGTTAGAGAGGTGGTTGAGAAGGAGAGTGTGGGATATAGTGTCGAAGGCCTTAGAAAGGTCAAGAAGAACAGTGGAGACAATATTTCCAGAGTCACGGGCTTGGTTGACAATTTCTAGGAAGGAATGAAGAGCAGTTATGGTACTGTCGCCAGGCCGAAACCCATGTTGTGTAGGAGTGAGGAGATGGTTATTGAGAAGGTAGGGCATGAGTTGCTGGCGGATACATTTTTCAAGAATTTTTGAAATTGGGGAAAGAATTGCTATTGGGCGGAAGTTAGAGATGGTGTTATTTTTGCCTCCTTTATGGAGGGGCAGAATGTGGGCAGCTCTCCAAAGTTTGGGAACATAAGATTCTTGGATGGATCTATTGATGAGAATGCTGATAGGTATGGCGATGCCATCTGCTGCGAGCTTGAGAAAGAGTGATGGGATGTTGTCAGGGCATTGGAGCATGGTTTGAGTTTGAGAAGAAGTTGTTTGATACTGGTGGTAGACACGGGATGTAGAATGAAAGTGGGAGGGGGGTTATGAGAGTTGGAGTGAGGGGTGGGTGTAGAAGGATGCCTTGGGTTAGGGGTAGGGGTGGAAGTGGAGAAGGATTTAGTCAGTTCAGCTATTGAGCCAGTAAAAAAGGAGTTAAAGAGAGTTGCGATTTCAGTGTCAGTCTTATTATTGTCTGGACAGGGATTGGATTTTGTTCCTGGATGTAAGAGTGAATTGATGGAATTCCAGAATTTTTTGGGATTATTTGTGAGGTAGACTGAAGTTTGCCGTAGTAAGATTTCTTATCCTTCATAATAAGTTTTTTAGCAAGATTGCGGAGTTGTTTAAATTGCAGTAAAGAGGTTGAGTTTTTATTTTTGTTGTATAGTTTCCAAGTTTTGTCCCTTTGTCGCATTAGAGTTTTAGTGTCTTTAGTTAGCCAAGGGGCAGAGTTGAACTTTATCCTTTTTGTACGGGGAGGGGCTTGGGAATCTAGGATTTTAAGGAAGGTAGTATTAAAGAGTTCTAGGGCTTCATCTAGGGGAAGAGTGTTTAGTGAATTCCAGTTTGTTAGTTTAAGGGTTTCCGAAAATATTGAAGGATTAAAATTAGTTAGGTTGTGAGAGTGGGCATATTGTTGTTGGTGTGGGAGCTGTTGGGTTTTTCGGTTAATAAAGGCTGGGAGATGATCACTTAATGAGTCTGGTAAGGTACCCGAGTTGGAGATATTGTTAGGGTGGCTGACTAGAATCCAGTCCAAGATGGACCCTGGAGGGTTAGTTTTGTTAGGTCTGGTAATGTTGTTTATTAGTTGAGTAAAATTATAAAGATTGATAGACTGAAGGGGAGTATTGTTATTAATTGTGTTCCAATCAATATTTACATCACCTAGAATGAAAGTCTCCTGTTTAATATTGTTTGAGGCCCAACAGAGAATATTCTCTAGGGTGGAGGAGTTGTCTCCAGGATACTTTTGAAGTTGTTTATTTTGAGGATTCCTATGACTAGTTCTGCATTATTAAAGTTAGGAATGGTATTTTGGTATGGGCTAAGATTTAGCAGGCAGTTGTAGACTAAGGCTACACCGCCTCCTTTTTTGTTTTGGCGATCGGACCTAAGTGCTTGGTAGCCAGGTGGTAAAATTTCAGAGTTACTAGTTTGAGGTTTTAGCCAGGTTTCTGTTACTGCTACTATGTCAGGTTCAGTTACATTTAGCCAGGCATGGAAGTTTGTTATTTTGTTATTAATACTCTGGGTATTAATGGTAATGAATTTAAGGTATTTATTATTGTGCCTATTTGTGGAGGTAGTGGGAGAGAGAATGTTAGTTGGTGTTGGCCCAGGGTTAGGATGGACATCTCCTGCAAGAGCAAGACAAGAGAAGGAATAGAGGAGTTGAAACTTAGAATTGCGGAGTAAAGTAAGAGGGAGATGTAATTTAAATTTGAAAGTGGGAGATTTTATGTAGAGTGTATGGTGTTTTAGTTTAAAGTAATGAAATGGATTTGGTTGAAGGAGGGAGGGGGATATCAAATAAAAATGGAGGGATGAAGGATGTGGATAGGAGATAGTGGAGGGTGAGTGGAGTGGAAAAAAGGCAGGTAGTGTGGTATAGGAATAGGAAGATGCATTATACAGAGTGGTAAGAATGAAAAGACATGTAAATGAGGTGAGATAGTGTGGAAGAGACATGGAGGAGTAGTGTAGGATAAATATTGGAAGATAGGGTTGGGGTAGGCTAGGGAGTATAGAGTTATAAGGAGGGGATGTATGAGAGAGAGCAGTCAGGAAAGGGGAGTGAAAGGGGGAGGGGAGGTTTAAAGAGAAACCTCTAGGAGGGAGAGGAGCAATGTTATGGGATAGGCCGAGTGCAATAAGGGAGGGGCTAGGAGGGGCTAAAAATGTAGATGCACTGGGGGTGGGTGAAATTTGGGGGTAGGGTAGGGGAGCAGAGTGAGCCCACAGGGCGAACGGAGTGGGAAGAGCCACAGAAGGAGAGAGGCCAAGAAAAAACTATCAGTGGAGAACTGAAGAGATAGGGAAAGTTTGGGTATAGGAGGAAGGTAAGGGCCTTACCAGTAGTGATAGCGGACAGAGAATTGTAAGATAAACGTATCTTCAGGGGGGGCTGGTCTACACAGGTGTATCCACACAGGGGTGAAGTGGGAGTGAGAGAGAGAAAAGCAATGCAGCAAGGTAGGAGAGTAGGACAGCAGAGGTCCAGGAAGGCAAGGGAAGATCAAGAATCTATCGTTGGAGTGGGGAAAGCAACAGGTAAGTACAGGGGACAGAGATGTAGTAGGATAGAGAGGACTATAGTGGATTAAGAGAGTAAAGTAAGAAATAGGGCTTTACAGATTAAAGGGGAAGAAGATAAAGATGAAATAGAGTATAAGGCAGTAATTAGATTAATAGGGAGAGGGCGCCATCTAGTGGCCAGGTGCTGGGATGCGACTAAGGTCCACTGAGGCTGTCAAAGGGGTAGAATAAGTAAAAGGAGGAGGATGAGGACAGTGTAGATAAGTGGAGCTAGTAGAAGAGGAAGGGTGGCTGTACAAAAAAGAAGAGGAAGGGCTGACTGCTGGCTTCTTGGCAGGGAAGCGTTCAGAACACCTAGCGGGGCTAAAATAACTAAAGAACAGTAGGTTTAGCAGATGGTGCACATACTTCCTTGGTTTCTTCAAGGGGAGGCTTGATTCTAGTCCAAATAGAGGGAAAGAGCAGCACAGTAAATTATCAGTAATTATCTTTAATTATCATTAATTATCATTTAATATAACCATACAGCACACTAAATTATCAGTAACTGGTACCCAGTACATCATGGGATGCTTTACAATCATTTATCACTAAATTATCAGTAAATGGTGCCCAGTACATCATGGGATGCTTTACAGTCATTTATCACTAAATTATCAGTAACTAGTAACTAAAACATCATGGGATGCTTCACAATCATTTATCACTAAATTATCAGTAACTAGTACCCAGTACATCATGCTTTAATCACTTAGCAGTAAATTATCAGTAACTAGTACCTAATACATCATGGGATGCTTTACAGTCATTTATAACTAAATTATCAGTAACTAGTACCTAATACATCATGGGATGCTTTACAATCATTTACCACTAAATTATCAGTAACTAGTACCCAGTACATCATGGGATGCTTTACAATCATTTATCACTAAATTATCAGTAGCTAGTACCCAGTACATTATGGGGTGCTTTACAATCATTTATCACTAAATTATCTCTAACTAGAACCTAATACATCATGGGATGCTTTACAGTCATTTATCACTAAATTATCAGTAATTAGTACCTAAAAAATCATGGGATGCTTTACAATCATTTATCACTAAATTATCAGTAGCTAGCACCCAATACATCATGGGATGCTTTACAGTCATTTATCACTAAAGTATCAGTAACTAGTACCTAATACATCATGGGATGCTTTACAGTAATTTATCACAGAGGGAGACGCAAGAGGAAGTTCTCCGGAGAATCCGTGGAGGTAAGGAGAAGGAGCAGGAATTGAATATGCTTGTTTTTAACCTCTCGAGTCACACGCTTACCTCCAGTGAAGTGACTCTTTTGAATAGAGGTCTTTCTTTCATTCCTGCACAAGCCAGTAACCTTGTTGAAGTGTTAACTGATTTATGCCTCTTTGCCCGGAATCTATCTTTGAAGTTATTGTTTGACAAGACAGGAGAGACTAATGGAGAGAGACGATTTGTACGCAAAAGCTCTTTTTCGCCAGTTTTACCTCATAAGGTGGACTGTTTTGTCTCTGTGTGTGAACGTGAGTTTTATCAATATTTTTCCAACGCTGCTCCGAGAAGAATTTATCATAATTTGAATTTTGATGAATGGCATTCTCTTCATGAATTATCTTGTAATGCTAATATAACCATACAGTCAGCTGATAAAGGTGGAGGGATAGTGGTTTTGGATACTCTTATGTATAATGGCATGATGCTAGATATGTTGAAGGATGATGATACATATAGAATACTATCACAACATGTGGTTGATAGCATCATAAGAAATGTTCATGACTCATTATATGATCTTTTAATGTGTAGACAGATCAATAGACAGCTCTATGACTACCTTTTGATCGAGTTTCCCAAGATACCATTGATCAAGGGTCTTCCTAAAATACACAAAGATACCACCCCTCCACCTCTATGACCAATAGTGTCAGGGGCTGGATGGGTCACCGAACATATCTCACATTACTTAGAATCAGTCCTAGGGCCTTTAGCCAGGAATGTTCCCACAATCTTGAAAGACACATATCAGTTGTTGCATGACTTAGATAGTTTAGTTAATAACCAAAATCTATATACCTCTGTTATTTTGGTTTCCCTTGATGTTAAGAGCCTATTTACTACTATCCCCAATGATTATGGGATTGAGGCCATAAGAGAGAGCCTACTTGTTTTAGGCACTTTTGATAGTAACACACAATTGGTTATTTGCGCCCTCTTTGACTTAGTTTTGAACAACAATGTGTTCTTGTATAATAACGATATTTATGCACAAACATGGGGTGTAGCTATGGGCACCCCATGTGCCAATTCGTACATGAATTTGGTTATGCATTATTGGGAACGTACACATTTATTTAATAGTGCCTTTTTCCAACATGTTTTGCTCTATAGACGTTTTGTTGATGATGTTCTGATTGTTTGGGAAGGTAGTCTCAGGTCTCTCAACAGCAGGTACAAATATGACTCAGTCATTGTCCACGCTGGTGTAAACGACCTGAGACGTACCTCCTTGGACTACATGAAAAGAGACATTGAGGAGCTCTCTGATTATGTAGCCCAGGCAGGTATGACCCTGACCTTGAGCAGTATCCTACCTTCACCAAGAATGATGCCACAATACAGAGATAAGATGATCAGCTTTAACAATTGGCTTAAACACTGGTGTCATTCAAAGGGGATCCAGTATCTGTCTGCCTGGGATGACATGCTGGACAAGCCACGCTGCTTCGCAAGGGACGGCTTGCACCTGTCACCCCTGGGATTCCGGATATTGGCAAAGGCTCTTGCCACCCCATAGTGCCTTTTTAGGCAAGGCTCAAATTCTAAACCTACCACCCTAGAACACAAAAAGGAAAAAACTAAGGGTAATGCTGCTCAATGCCAGAAGTCTAAATCTCAAAATGCACGCACTCGAGGCCCTTCTCAGTATGGAGAACATCGATGTCTGTGCTGTGACAGAAACCTGGTTCAAGGCTCCTGAGAGCACCCCAGCGCTATCAGGTTTTACCTCATATCATGCGTTCCGCCCCAAAATCCGGACAATACCAAGAAAGGAGGGGGTATCCATATTCATCAAGGACACCCACACCTCAAGACTGGTGGCAACGCACGATGCATCGGAGACCATCCAGGTGCAATTAACCATAGGCAAGACTGCTCTGCAAATTGTAGCATGTTACAGGCCACCCTCACAAACTCAGGAAACTCACATGGCCTTCCTGAAAACACTAGAGGGGATAAATGTATCACCAAACACCATCATACTAGGTGACTTCAATTACCCTAATATAGACTGGGAACACTACTCAAGCCCAAACACCCTAGCCCAAAAGTTCCTGGAATTCATAAACTCAAATGCCATGGAACAACTAGTCACCATCCCCACAAGAGGAGATAACATACTTGATCTCATCATCACGAACATGGGAGCACAATGTTCAACACCGAAGTATACCCCTCACTGGTGAGATCAGATCACAAACTAATCTCGCTGGAGGTCCTCATCCCACCCCCACCTGAAATAAAAGACCACAGTAAAGAACTTCTCAAAAGCCGACTTCACACTTCTAAAGACTAGTGTGGTCTCCTTTCAGGCCCCGAGCCGCGGAAAACAATACTCAAGCCGCTGAATCACTTACAAACACCTTCTACCAGCACCTGCAGGACTGCATGGATAAGGCAATCCCAAGCAAAACAAAGACTCTTTGTACCAAAGGCAAGCGTCCAGTCTGGTGGACCCCAGCCATAAACAAACTCTACAACAAAAGGAGGAAGCTACTACAAGATAGAGCAAAATCCTTAAAAGGTAAGACACCCTTGATCACTATAAGTAAAACTAAGAGCTCTCATAAAATCATCCAAAGCAAATTTCGAGAGAAAAATAGCTAAAGACTCAAAAGACAATCATAAGGCCTTCTTTAGCTATGTTAGAAACCTAGGAGGAAACTCCCAGATATGCTCAGAACTAGTTCAAAATGATGTGAAGATTACTGATCCTACAGACATTGCCAAGATACTGGCTGACAGGTTCAGTGCAAACTTCTCCCCTCCCCAAAAGGAGAGATATCTATACCAAATGAGTGCAGCCCCCAAACATCTCCAGCGCCCAAGTGAGAACTGCTCTCTCCAAAGCAAAAAACACAGCATCCATGGGACCCGATGGTGTCCCCGGCTGTGTGCTCCACGAACTCAATGAGGAATTAAACCCACAGCTAGGACAGCTGTTTAATCAAAGTCTTACCTCTGGATACGTACCCAGGGAGTGGCGCACTGCAACTGTGGTCCCACTTCACAAAGGCACAGACCCTGGAAATTACCGGCCCATTAGCTTGACAAGCCTTATCTGCAAAGCCATGGAGAGGATCATAATGGACCTCATAAATAAAGACATAGGGAATTTGCAGACTTTGGATCCAACCCAGTTTGGCTTTGTCAAAGGCAGATCATGCCTTTTAAACTTGGTTGACTTTTTCGAAACAGTCACCAAAGCCATTGATGAGGGAAAGGCAGTCCATACAGCCTACCTCGATCTGGCTAAGGCCTTCGATACAATACCCCACTCGGGTATCATTGAAAAACTCATCAGCTTAAATGTTAACCCATACATCACAAGATGGGTTGCAAACTGGCTGAGTGACAGAACCCACAGAGTCAGAGTTGCTGGCGCCATGTCAGACTCAAAGCCTGTCACAAGTGGTGTCCCACAGGGCTCAGTCCTGGGCCCACTCTTGTTTGGCATCTACTTTTCCAAGTACAAGCAAACACAGGAGGGTTATGGCTGACAAAGTTTGCAGATGACTGCAAACTGGGCCATAGTAGAAAACACATCTGACACAGATATCCTTCAGAAGGGTCTCACAGAAACGGATAACTGGTGCCAGAGCCACGGCCTAAAGTTAAATGCCAAAAATGCATAGTCATACCCTTCGGGAAAAACAAGGTTACCCCTAGCTACCAAATAGGTGGCAATCCACTGAGCACAGAAGAAGTTATCAGGGACCTGGGGACCCAGGTTGATAGTAGTCTGTCATTCGACACCCATGTAGCTAAAGTAGTTAGGAAGTCCTTCTACATTGCCCACCTTATCATGAAGGGATTCTCATCTAGATCAAGGGAGGTCATAGTCTCCCTTTACTCATCACTCATCAGACCAATGATTGAGTACAATGCCCCATTCGGAATGTATCTGACCCGACACTTGCAGCAGCTGGAGGCCACAAAAGTTCCTCACCAAAAGGATAAAGGGTCTCAAAATCTGTCCTATGCTGCCCGACTGAAAGAACTCCAGCTCTATTCAGTCGCTACCGCTTGCTCAGAGGTGACCTTTGCCTAACATACAAGGCCATGTCAAACCCAGATTTGATGAATATGCTTCACCTCAAAAATCTAGATCCATCAGAGCCACAAGGGCGGGAGACTTAAACCTCGACACGGCTATTAATAGGACGTGCTGGAGGGATAGATTCATCACCCAAAGACTCCCTATGCTGTGGAACAAAATCCCGGTACATGTGAGGCAGAGCACCTCGCTGGCCTTGTTCAAGAGAAATCTTGACCAATGGATGGGAGATCGCAGATATACCCCAGGAATTACCTCAGTGTCACTGCTCGACAGAGGCACAGCAAAATAATGGGTATAGTTCCCCATACTAAAGGGGTGGCATAAGCCACAAAACAATGGGCTAGGCTTATAAATGCCCTCTGGCAGATAGCCTAGTATGAACCTATGAACCTATGAACCTATGTTATATGATATGGTCAGCTACTTAGAATCCACTACTGATTTTTTAAGGTTCACTATAGAAGTATCTCAACATCAGTTGCATTTCCTGGATATAACAAATTCCAAGGATATAGGAGGTTCCCTTTTTACCAATCTCTATAGGAAACCTTGCTGGAGGAATGCTATACTACATTTTAATAGCATGCATCCACGTTCGGTTTTTCCAAACATTGTCAAGAGCCAGTCTAAGAGAATTTCTAAACTATGTATGAGCTCCCACGATAGACGGTTACAGCTAGATTATATGGAAGGATTGTTCCGTGATAGAGGCTATACGAAATCCACATTACGTTGTTTGGGCTGCTCAGCATCGGCCATTACGACCAATGATGTGGAACACCTTGATTTTTTAGAGCCTTTTGGTACAAGCTCTAATTATGCTACCCGTCGTAGACATGATAGGGTATTTTTTACTACGAGATATACCAGTGATATTAGACATATTACTGACATTATAAGAAAGAATTGGGGAATATTACTTACAGATAATAAATGTTCCCAATTTCTGGGAACGATACCTTCTTTCAGGTATAGAAATAGCAAAAACTTAAAGAGATTATTATGTGTTGACAAAACTGTTTTTTCTATTGGTATTATAGAGAGGTTAACATTAAGGCATGGTAATTTCCCATGTAATAAATGCAGCATGTGTAAATATATAAATGGTGAAGATTGTTTTTATCATCCTCATTTTAGGTATATTTTTAAACCGCGTTTTCATGCTACTTGTGACAGTACTAACCTCATTTATCTGGCTACCTGCACAGCATGCACCGTATTTTATGTAGGCATGACGTCCCGCAGGTTGAGAGATAGAATGTACAACCATATATATGATATTAGGAAGATGAACACATGCAATGCCTTGGCTAAACATGTAGTCATGTGTCCTGATCATAGTTTCACCTTTAGGGTTTTACAAATTATAGATATAAATGTTAGAGGAGGTGATGCAATGAATTATTTAGAAACAATTGAATTGAGATGGATCTTAAGGTTGAAAGCCCATCTCGAGCCTGGCTTGAATCAGTCTGTCAGCATAAAGCCTGTTCTAATGGCACGTGAACATTGACCAGTATGAACCAATTTGGTTTTACTGGTCTATGTTTCTATTTACTAGTTCTTAAAATATTCACTATTTTGTTGAATTTATTTGTTTTATATCTTTATGTTACATTCTATAAGTATGAGGCGATTGCCTATTAATTCATTAATATATTTATATTCTATTTTTATGTTAACATAATAGAGACTGTGCTATTATCTGTTTCAAGCATTGAATTTTTTTTATCCTGTGCTACAAGAGTTAACTTAACTTAAACTTGTAACTATCATTTTAATTGTTTAATTGCATTGCTTTGATTGCTAATTATACAATTTGATAGCTTTTGGATTTGTATAAAAAGCCTCAGTTGAAATTTTTTAGTTAAACCTGATGAAGCGTGTTTTTGATACACGTGAAAGCGCTTGTTTTTCTAGTTTTAATAAATAGATTTTTTTTTTACATCGTGGTGGTTTCTACCTGGTTTGTTTTCTCATTGGACTTCTTGCCTTCTTGTGGAAACCTTTGGATGGTGGCATTCCTTGTTTATATATTCATTTATCACTAAGATATCAGTAACTAGTATCCAGTACATCATGGGATGCTTTACAATCATGTATCATTAAATTATCAATAACTAGTACCAAATACATCATGGGATGCTTTACAATCATTTATCACTAAATTATCAGTAACTAGTACCCAATATATCATAGGATGCTTTACAGTCATTTATCACTAAGTTATCAGTAACCAGTACCTAGTATATCATAGGATGTTTTACAATCATTTATCACTAAATTATCTGTAACTAGTGCCCAATACATCCTGGGAAGCTTTACAATCATTTATCACTAAATTATCAGTAACTAGTACCTAATACACCACGGGATGCTTTGCAATCATTTATCACTAAAGTATCAGTAACTAGTACCCAGTACATCATGGGATGCTTTACAATCATTTATCACTAAGTTATCAGTAACTATTATCCAGTACATCACGGGATGCTTTACTATCATTTATCACTAAATTATCAGTAACTAGTACTTAATATACCACGGGATTCTTTGCAATCATTTATCACTAAAGTATCAATAAATAGTACCCAGTACATCATGGGATGCTTTACAATCATTTGTCACTAAGTTATCAGTAACTAGTACCCAGTACATCATGGGATGCTTTGCAATCATTTATCACTGAAGTATCAGTAAGTGGTGGCCAGTACATAAAGATGCATAACCAGTGTTTATAATATACCTAGAGAATTGAGAAACTTTTTGATGCAGTCACAAACTAATGATACTTTCCGATATTACCTGTCTTAGCTAACAAATTTCTTTAACTTTTAGGCAGATGTAATGCAGAAATACAATGCTTTCAGTTTTCAAGCACATTTGAAGCGTAGATGCTTTATATTGGGAAGCATAATAAGGAAAGAGCAAAAAAAATTATTGCATCTGCTGAAGTGCTTGAACCTCAGCCCCAAAGTTTGTGTATCCCACTTCTGTCACCTTGTGCCAGAGTCTGCACCATGTTAGTAAGTATAGGGTATGTGGTAGGGGGTGCTGCTTTACAAGTATTTTGTTTTATGCAGGCAGAATAACATATTTGAGGCTGTATCTTATTTAAAATATCATTATGGCAAAAACAGAGGTAATTTCTTCTCAAAACACATTTAAGGTCTAGTCTCAGAACTGTCTGTAGTAAACAAAGTTCTGTACTCCTTAGAGTGTTGCATAATGCTTAGGGTTATCATTATATTCATTGTGTTATATGGGGTTGTTAGCCTATTCAGAAACTGTTGCCCTCTGTGTTAACTAGACACATCACTGCAGCTGAAGTCCATAGAAAATCTGGACATCCAGAGGCTACAGCAAAGAATCTTACCATTTGCATCTGCATTTAGAGCTTAGCAATGAGCAAAATCTGTCTAGTGCCACTTTCAACCTCCACCAAAGTATTTATTTAGTTGTTTTTTTATTGCTCGGGTGGGGGGGGGGGACTTTGGTTGCAAGCACAAAAAGAATTTTAGTGAGACAGTTTCAAGACATCAGTACTTGATGCCATACACAGTTGCAGTATCTGTTGGAGGAATTCCAGGATTCTGTTACTATATAATGGTTACAGTTATGTATACATCTATATGCCAAAAATATGTGATTTTTACTTGCAAAACTCTATAAACATTTAACAAAGAAATGGAACCTGCTGTCATAAAACAATACTAAGATCGCTAATAATTGATTAATAAAGCTGGAAGAACATTCTAAACTTTCTGCCAACGTCGTTTCTCTAGTTGTCACTGTAAATTGTGCACTCTGTAAGAAACTGTGTAACTTAAAGGAGACCCGACTGTACCTTCCACCTAGGAGCCTGTCAGATGTCTTGACTCAGATGTGAATGGCAGGCAGCTGTAAATTCCTGCACTTCACTACAGGTCTTGCAGTAAATTCCTCATGGTTTGACCATCATGTCTCCACAGCAGTTCAGAAAGCCTTCTGTGTGGCTCATCTAATTTCCAAAGCCATCTCCACTAGGTCCAAAGAATCTTGATTGGCTCCCTATTGAAATACTGACACTCAAAATGCTGAGTGCTAACAAGCCAAAAACTAAACTTTAAAACTTCTTTTTTTTTGGGGGGGGGGGTGGCAAGCCACCTTGCTCCCCCTCCCCATATGACGGGCCGAACTTATATATACTAACTCCAAGATTGCCATACTGCAGAGAAAAGGGAATATTCTGAAAAATGGTGTCTCAGACTTAGTATATGTATATATGTAAGTCTGTTTTTTAAGCCATTCAGTCTCCATGTTTCATGGCTCACTCTAGAGGGCCCAGATATTTTAAATGGTTACCATCTTAATTCCCTTTTATTCTTATCTCATCGGACCCATTACTGAATATAATACATCTTTTGGCTTGTATTTATCTAAACAAATCACTCAAGGGAATCATAACTAAAAAGGGATAAACTGATATATGTCTCTCGTATTCAGTTTGTTAAAGACTTCACCATAGAGGTCTGTGTCTAGCCTTGTGAACCATGAAGGATCCAACCCTTTTTGACCTCCTGTTCATTCATAGACAAAATGGTACCATAAATGCATGTGTAAAAGAACTAAACTTCTATCATGTTGGCATGGTAGATTCATATCCCAACGTATTCCTCACCCCTGGAATTTCACTATATGTCAAACAGAGTAGCACCCTTGCCAGCTTTAAAGTAAGTCTGTATAACTGGATGTGAACCTCAAATTCTCCCCTGGTCAGTCCTGTCTTGCCCTCCTTGAAGATGGAGGGAACGTTTGAATAGGGTTTTTTACTAGGCTTGTAATGGTCTGCCAACTGATTGCCTGGTACTTACCTATGACCTTTTAAGGATATAGAGTTGCTTGGGATGCAGTTCATGCAATTTAGGTTGATACCGACACTGACACTCGCAAGTAAACCTTTGAACTATTACCTTGTCTGTCTCCTTTGTCTTATGATCTAAGGCGTTATGGAATCAGTGGTATTTAATCCATTAATATCTGTATCCAGATGTCATAATTTGAGTGTGGAAAGCCTGCTGTTAGCATGGTGTTAAAATGGGTCTCAGAGTTGAAAAAAAAGGATTTGTGGCAAAAATCAGTCATTTGTTTTATTTTTGCTTAAGCAAACGTAAGTTACGTGGTTAATTTTCTCGTTCTACTGCTACTCTAGTCTTAACTATTCTTTGGTTCTAGTATTAAGCATCTTGAGAATAACCATTTTCTTACACAATGTACCTGATCATGTAAGACAACTACTACGCCCCCTTCAGTCAATATCAAACCCCTTTTATCATTTGTATATTGTTTGCATTTCTTTTTCTTCTTCTTCTTCTTTCGGCTTTTCCTGGTTAGGGGTCGCCACAGTGGATCACCTGTCCACTCACAATTGGCAGTAGAGTTTTACAGTGCCGAGTTGCCAGCCCGGCACCCAACTTTCCACAGAAGGCACACACACACACACACACACACACACACACACACACACACACACACACACACACACACACACACTCATTCATACCTAGGGCCAATTTAGAGTGTCCAATCCACCTACAGCATGTCTTTGGGATGTGGGAGGAAACCGGAGCACAATGTTTGCATTTATTATTACTGTGCCTATATTATCATTCCCATTCTGTATATTAGTTCCAGTTTTTATTTTCCACTTTCTTCTTCTAAACCTTCCCACAATCAATTTTTCATCAGTCTGTTCTTGTTCTTCCTTTGCATCCTGCTTCTCACTCTTCTCTTTCATTGCTCCCCAAATCTTCATATTTATTTCTCTCTTACCTCTGATATCTATTTATAAAATATTTACCTCATACTTTTCATTTTTTTTCTTTTCACAAATATCTTCAGTGATGTTTCTTTCTTTTATTTAGCTTTCTTCTTCATATGTCCTTTCTTTTTCTAATGAAGGGCAATCAAACCATGAATGTACAAATCCATTACATTTCCTGTATAATGTCCTAGAATTCCTGGCAGCATGTCTCCTCTCCACACACTGTTCATATCTTCTTTTATTACATTCTTTCACTAGGTAAGATTCATCTCCCTAAAAAAAAAAAAAAAAACGTTGGGTTCCCTACGTACCTAACACTTCCCACTTTTTTATTTAAATTTAATGTATTTGAAGCATAGTGTATTTTTACTTCATACACCTTTCATTGTCACCAACACTTCCCACCCCCAAATATTTCTTTTATCATATATTTTTTATGCCATGTACTGTGCTGCAAATAGTAAGAAAAGTTTTTAGATCAAACGCATCCATGTCTGTTATTCTAAATTGCACATTTATCTTCCTTTTGAGTTCCATTCATACATTTTAAAGTAAATATTCTTCTAAGTTAATTCAGAATCCTGTTTTTTTCTACTTCCATTATGGACCTGTCCAATAAAACACAAGTTTCAAAAGTCACCTCATAAAAGCCTTCTGTTTCTGGGTGAATTAGTGCTCTTAGATCTCTTACCTGGAATCTTAAAGGTAATATTATACTCTCCATAATGTTACATCTATTAATGCTTCATTATTTTTTGTTTTAATTTTTATACCACGGGTTGACTTTTTAGGCTTTGTTTTATTTCTGCCATTCTCTTCTTCCATCTCTCCATGTTTTTTCCTTTGATTTACCTCCTCTGCTTATGCAAGTCTATTTTCTGGGAACAGCAGACTGCCATATTGCATGGGTATGCTGTTAAAACTGGCTTCACCACTGGTTGAACATACTTTTGTGTCTCTTGTTTCAAAACCAGTAAAACATGCTCCTTCCCCAAGCTACCAGGAATATCATCATCTTCCTGATGATTAATCACTTGATTAACCACAGTGCTGTAGCTCACTTCTTCACCATCTATTAGCTATTCTTTTCTCACCAGAACCATCAAAACTGGAGTTTCCAGACCTCCACCTTCCAACTCAACCAGCAATGTCTTATCTCCTTCCATTTCTCCTTCAATGAGACATTCTTCCATCTCTGATTCAATTTTACTCTTTCCTACACATTTGGAATGCTCCAAGCACTGACAGCAGCCCTCTGGCACCACCTAGTGTCCCAAAAAGACTAGGGGAATTTCCCCAGAGCCCTGGCCAGATTTTCCCTAATCAGTGTAAATGCCACCTTTGGTCTTCCCTGAAAAGAGGTTACCAGCCTAGTGGGGCTAATCTGGCCAACAAAAGATAAATAAATAAATGAGACGTTTGGCACATTTAAGTAACTGCCCAAATCAGCAGGAGCTTATCCCACTTATTAAAATTAAGATAACTTGTACCTCCTTTAGTACAAGTGGAAATCCCCAAGCACAAAGAAGAAGATAGTCTAGGGTATAACAGGTTTCATCACTTACCATCAGAAAGTTATCTGTCTGGTGGGGCAAGGGTAAAGTCCACAAGTAGTTTGGTGCATGCTGGAAACAAAATAAATAAAATTATTGTAATTGGGATTAACTAACTCATAAGCTATGTGCAGAACACTTAATCTGACTGAGAGAAGCACTACAGCAAAAAAAAAAAAAAAAAAAAAGGCCACCAGTTTGAATTCTTCAAAAGGAAGAATATATTAGATAGTGAAACAGGACAGGCTACACAGCCTCCCTACAACTTGAAAAGGAACACCTGTTCAGTTAGCCACTGAAGGTATCTCCTGGGACAAATACACCATTTTTTCTAAGAGATCTCCACTTGTTAAATAGCTTAGTGTTCATCCAGTTGAAAGTTCTCCTGTCCTGAAACAAATGGGTTTGACACCATCAGAGATCAGGTTCTCATTGAGCGCTCCTTAGTGTTTGTAAGTCAGAGTAGTACCATGAATCATGCCACTGAGTGATTCAGGTGTATGTGACATGAGCAAAAAACTACCTTATTGTGGGATTCAGTAAGCTCATCTGAATCAAATGGACTGTTCACCTGAAACAGCTGATGCAAAACAAGATAAGTTAAGTGTGGGATCATCAGACTAAAATTTCTGCTTTGTTTTGACCCAAGAACAGAGGGTTTTACCCAGGGTTGATTGATTGCAAAATGATCCAGAACATCTTATGAACAAGTGACACGCTCCAACATCAAGTTACTGGTTGTAGCACCAAGCTGGAACTAAATCCAGAATGAGCTACTTTTTCTGGGTAACAGATATAACAGTTTAGGCAAACCTGAATCCTTTCATAATATATACAAATTCTATTTTTAAAATGGAGGAATTCTTTTAAAAGATTTGAAGATTCCCCTTACACCCAAATTCTCAAGTTGTCTAACTCCATGGCTGAACAACACTTAGAAGACAAAGTCCATAAGCTCTTGAAGGAACATTCTCATTGCCTCATGAACATTAGAAGAGAAGATAACCACAGTTTGCTCTTGCACCCATGAAAAATTCAAAGGAGTTGGAAGCCCCAATTTCAGCCTTGGTCAGTTGCAAGGAAACATGATGGATTACAGCAACCTTCTCCAATTTGGTCTGACAGGGAGTACTGTAAATAATGAAGATCATTGATGGTCACAATAACCAAAAGAATAAGATTAAAGTGGTCATCTAACCAGACTTCCAAGATGGTTGCATACTGATCAACAGCTCACTTTCAACTCTCCCAATGTGAAACAGAAACTGAGAAGAAACAGTGTAATTGAAACTGTTATTTGAGTAAAATTCAGTTGCTGCCTAGTAAGTACACTACCTGGATGCCAGCAAAGAAGACATTTGGAAAACCTGAAAGAAAATCAACTAAAAAGGTAAATAGAAAATAGAGGCTGGGAATGATCTTGCAGCAAGAAGAAGTTCAAGCTTCAACTTTGGTTCAAGATATGTCTTCCAGTAATGTAGAAGAAAAGTAAATAAATATACTGGAGGTGATAAAAATACATGAAACTTTGAAGAAATGTATCGACTCAAATAACAAAAGGCTGGAAATAATAGAATAAGCTTTCACTAGTTTTTCAGATGAAGTGATAAAACTGAAAAAAAATCCAGTGGTTGAAATGAAGAAAAGATTGGCTGATTATGAGGATTCTCAAGAAGAGCTGTTTCACAAAACAGTATAGCCAGAAGATGGAACAGACAGAGAAAAAAATTGAGATTTTCTGTTATATCAGACAAACTGGAAGGTTATGAAAGCACTAATAAGCAACTGGACTGGTGTTCCACATCAAGATTTGTTAATTGAAAGGCCACATTGAGTGTATACTGCAAACTTGTCCATGAGGAAGCAGCTAAGACCTATATTAGTAAAGATACAATCACATCAGCAGAAAGAGTCGATGCTGACAAAACTGTGGCAGAAGGGAAAAGTATGAAAAACAGCAGAGTGTTTGTAGAAAATGATTATTCAATGTACATCAGACAGAACATAAGCAAATTTATTCCAGCAGTCAGGGAATATTGAGAGGCAGGTGTGAGATTAATGCTGCTCTATCAATCTATATTTAGAGTATTTTTTCCTGAAGGATCAAAAGCATTTCTTGATGCAGAACAGGCTAAGTAGAAAGTAAAAAAAGTGTATCCATCAAAAAATGAGCCAGCAAGCTGAAGGGGACTCTGCTTGTCATTCTTCTGACAGTAAAGCTCATAGAGAGACTTTGCCAGTGAAACCTTTTCCAAAACATATACACCATGTTATGTCTTTAATGTTTAGCAAAACGTTAAAGGGGAAAATGTACCTGTGTATAAAACAATTTTTGGTCTTATTATGAATTGTATAAAACATTTCATGATATAAACTACAGGTTATATTGTAAAGCAGTTTTGTATAGTGTGCAGCCAGGGGTATTTTAAATGTTGGTGGGAGTGTTTTCAGTGACTGTTGTATGTGTTAAAGATATTAAAGAAAACAAGTGCCTTTTTTAGTTCTAAGAAGTATAGGTTTTAGAATATAACAAGAGAAGAATGTCTAAGAGAAGCAATTTTAAGTTAATATAATGCTGTGGCCTTGGGCTGCCAGAGTGGGATGGTGGGGTGAAAAAGTGTGCTGATTATATATATGTTATATGTAAGATCTAAGATGATAATTTCCATTGTTTTCACCAGGGTGGATGTCATTAATGTCCTTAAGCTATAAACAGTTTTTTTTTGTAAGCAAATATATTTGGCTTGAAAAACAAGACAAAATGATAAAAGCCATGTAAGCTTCTTGCATCTGCAAATATATTAGCTTGTTTTTTTTATTTTTCTTTTTTCCATTAGCAGATGTTCTCTGTGAGAAAATAAGTCTACAGCTGAATGCAGTTAGCCAGTGAAATTCTGTACAGTCTGTTCTGAGTGAAATTAACGAATATTCCTTCATGTATCTACAAGTGATTTGTTTTTTGCTTTCTCATTGCTATTTTTGCATAGAGATAAGCACTGCAGATACAAGCAATTAAGAGAGTCCTGAGCATTCTTTGAGGGAAATACAAAATTCAAAGGTACAGTGAGAGGAAAATCAGAGAAAAATAAAGTTTGAAATTATGGGAATTGAGTAAGAGGGACGCTTATTGAAATTTTAGCACTCAGATAAACTAAAAAAAGACTGAAAACACAGGAAAAAGATTGCTATACCTTGGAGAAAAGAGAATATTCCAAAAAAGGCATTTCGGACTTGATATGTACAAGTCCGTTCTTCTAGCCATTCAGTATCTGTCTTTTGGGACTTGCTGTATTGGGTCTTGACATTTCATATAGTTGCTGAATAGAAATAGTAGCCTCCCTAGCATCCTTAATACTTTAATGCATTTAATAATACAGATCATAATTTAGTTTTATTTAAAGGTAGCCAATGTACCTTTTCTTAGGGCTAAAGTTTAATATTTTCTGAAAGTGTTCAAGCTGTTCACATCTAGGTGCATGATTTTTTTCAGCGTGTTATAAATTTTTTTTCAGTTATTTTTAAGTGTAACAGGGATACTAATGTAAAGATGTGCTTCTCTTTATTCTTTTAGTTTCTTTCTTCCTTCTCCCTTTCTCCTTGTTTGGTTTTAAGAAATGTAGGTACTGTAGTATAAAAAAAAGTCTGGTTATAAGAGCATGACAAAAAATAGTGTGCTTTTTCTCATTCTTGCATAGGGAAATGAAAGTTTTGAGAGAAATCAAGTAAATGAAAAAGAATATTGAATATTATAAGATCTTTTTCCTAGTAAACAGTCCTGTGTCTGGTTCTCATGTCACTAGCAGACAATCCGATAAAGAGAAATGGCTTAGAGAAAATATTTTCTGAAAGCATTCAATTGTTTCCTAGCTGTGAGAGCTAAACAAATGTAGTACAAATCTGGGAAACTTTTGTTTATGGATATGGATAGTTAGTAATATAGATGCAGTGAAAATGTTTTATTCCCTTAAATTTTGTGTATAAGTCTGGCATATTTTTATCAACTATAGGAAAAGTTGTGGACAATAATTAATTAAGAGTTGAAGTAATTTATCTGGGAGGTAAAGAGGGCAAGAGTTAAGTGGGCTAAGCTGATGCTTCCAATAGAACAAGGCAGTTTAGGATTACTTGATTTGAAGAGATATTTTAGAGCTAAACAGTTGCTACACAGTTAAGGCTCATATACATAACACCAACAGAAGGTTATAATTCAGATCGGAAAGGGATAATGATAAAGTAGGACAAGAGTTCAAGAAATAAGGAGATGGTAGGATTTTGGATGCAGATCCTTAAGGAAAATAACCACCATACAGAGGGGTCCGAATGGAGAGATGATAAGTCAGCAAGCAAAGGAGAGTAGTATTGCTGAAACTGAATTCATTCTCAAGTCTTGGTGAATACCTTCAAGAGGTGGACCCTCTCTTTCACAAAATCTCACCAAGACAACACTGATATATATAGACTGTATTTATATAGCATATATCATGGACAGAAGTAGGTCAAAAATTTAAAAAGATAGCTGGGTGTACAAGACCCAGGATAAAAAAGTGACCAATCCTGGTAGGCTCTCTGATGCCAGGACTGGAAGAAATGACAGTGTAGAATCCTCAAAATACAGAAACATTCCCACAATGGGGCCAGGCCAGGCCTAGGGGGTGGATGCCCCCCCCCCACCGACCGTTGTTGAAGTAAGTAGCAGTCCACAAAAATCACAAAGAAGAGCCATAAAGATGATAAAGTGGACTATTGAGGATAAGAAAGAAATTATGTATTGTTATTATTATGCAAAAAGCCCAGAATTTCCAGACGCAAGATATACAAAAAGATTAAGATAGAAATTAGAGGAAAGAAAAATACTTCCACAACAAAAACTGAGATAAGCTTCAAATAAAAAATTGTGGTCATTAATACAACAGATTTGTGAAAAACAGTATATAGACCAATAAACTTTGAGCTGTTTGGAAAAAGAAGCATTTGAGGAAGTCTGAAAATATAAACAAGAAAACCTAGAAATTTTTGAAAAGTATAAAAAAGAAATATGGACATGGGAAAGAAATAGGGTGATAGGTGCAGTATTTATGCAAAGGCGAAAGCCAAATTAATCAACTTAATGAAGGCAGCCCCAAAGATATTTGAAGAGAAATACAAGCAAAGGCATCCAGACATAGAAAATTTCACAATAAAAAAATAATATCAGAAAGAGGGAATGTAGAAAAGAAGATTAGTAAAGTAGAAGTTAAAAATATAGAAAATGAAGTTATGGAGTGCCTCCAAAGTGAAGGATTTGGTGTAGAAGGTCTAATACAGGTTACGTCACAGCATGTTGGAAGGAGTCCCCAAAGTAAGGAGAAACAGGAAGATCAGGAGACAACTGAAGAAGAAATATCGGCATGTAAAAGAAAAAGAGATTTAATATGGTGTAATATTTATGCAAAAGAGAAAGTAAAACTAATCAATACAGAAAAGCAGCACCAAAGATATTTGAAGAGAAATACAGGCAAAGGAATATAGACATGGAAAACTTTACAATACAAAAAATAAGAAGACAGAGGAAAAGTAGTAAAGAAGATTAGTAATGGCTAAGTTAAAGAAATACAAACTGAGGTTGTGGAGTACCTGTGAAGTGAAGGATCCAGTGTAGAAAATGTAATTCAGAAAGCACCACAACATGCTACAAATGTGGACCTCCAAATTAAAGGGAAACCAGTGGAATGGGAAGCAGTTGGTCAGATGCCATAATGAAGATATTTTGGAGCCTTCCACAAGAAACCAGTATAAATGTTCACTTGAAGCTGGACAGCAAGGGAAGGAACAGAAAACTGTGGAAACTCTGACATGGTCAATATTGAGGAGTGATAGGCCAGTGAGTTCTCATATGACAGAGTAACAGATGGCACAGGATGAAATTGAAGAGAATGACACAGGAAGATGCAATAGATCTTTCTATGGAATGCCTGCAGGAAATGGAAAACAAAAAATGTGCCCTCAGTTTAGAAGAAAACGAGCTAAGAGAAGAGTTGCTTGATTTAATAGAGATAGACATATTAAGATCAATGAAAGAAATAGACTGCAGAAGGTAAAAAAAACAAAAAGTCAAAAGTTTGATAAAACAAATGAACACAGTAATTAGGACTGTCCATAGAGATCCATGCGATATAACAGAAGTAAACAGGGTGTATTACTGTGCAGCTAAATTAATAACTGACAAAGTTCTACTACAAAAACATAGAGTAGTGAGGGAAAGGAAAGGGAGAAATCGAATACCATCATGGAATGAGAAAACTACAAAGCAATTAAGATAAGAAGTGTCACTGTTAGAAGAGTATAGAAGAGGGAACAGATCAACAAAAATACTTAGAACGATAGACATGATAAAAGCAATGTGGAGTATTAGAACAGATCAGGATCTATCATGCACTATCGCAAATAACAAACCTAAAATTTCAGCACAGGCAGAAAAACTTAAAAGATATGTAGATAAATATAAAAGAAAAGTACAAAATAAGCAATTTATTGATGACCCAAAAAAGTTTTATAGAGAATTGGGAAACAAGGTAAAAGAAATTGAAAGACCACCAAAGAAAAAAAAGAAATAAATACATTTTAGAGAAGTATCTATGAAGATCCTGTGGAACATAAAAAGATTATAAATGGCTAGAAGACGTAAAAGAAAGAATAAGAAGTTTAAAGGTACAGGATATGAAATGGGATGAAGTAACAGCCAGAGAGATTGAAACAAAGTTAAGAAAAGCTTCTAACTGGAAAACGTCAGGCCTAGATGCAGTACCTATCTTCTGGTTAAAAGTTTTAACATCTTTGCCCTAAGATTTAGCCATGAGTAAGAACTATTTATATGCTCACCCCGAACAGACACCAACCTGGCTAACAAAAGGAAAAATAATGCTCCTACTTAAGAGTGAACCTGCAAGCTATCCTAAAAATTATAAACCAATAACTTGCCTTCCGATGACATATAAATTATACACTAGAATTGATGCCGACAGAGTTTACAGTCATTTAGAAGAAAACGCAATTATCCCAATAGAACAAAAGGGCAATAAAAGAAAGTCATATGGAACAAAGGACCATTTGTTGTTAGATAAAGTCATAGTGGTAAACTGTAAAAAGGGAAAGAATTTAAGTATGGCATGGATTGACTACAAAAAAGCATTTCATAGTATCCCACATTCATGGATAAAAGAGTGCTTAAAGCCCTACACTGATCAAGTACATTACAGTGACCATGAAACAGTGTCAGACCACTTTGCAATTAAGCCATGATAAAGGGCAAATTATTATCCCAGGGATAAAAATTCAAAGGGGGATATTCCAAGGTGACTGTCTGTCACCGCTGCTATTCTGCCTTGCCCTTAACCCATTAAGCTGTCTACTTAACAGCTTAACAGCTTAGGCCATTGCTATAATTTGGCTCCTATAAAACAACAAAGTATAAAGACTTCTCATCTTCTCTTTGTCAATGATTTGAAACTGTATAGCTCATCAGATGAGGAACTGAAAGCACAACTGCAAGTTGTCAAAACGTTTTCAGATGATATAAGAATGTCATTTGGTCTTGATAAATGTGCAAAAGCAACATTTAAAGCATGAAAACTGTAGCACCAAGAAAACATCAGTTTGGGACAGGAATGTGATATAAAACAACTTGAGCAAGAGGGAGTGTATAAATATTTGGGAACTGACGAAGGAACAACAATAAAACATGAACAAATGTGAATAAAATTTAGTAAGGAATACTTTAGAAGACTTAAATTAATCCTGAAAACAGCATTGACATCTAGGAACAAAATCCAAGCTATAAATCAGTTTGCTCTTCCTGTCCTAACGTACAGTTTTGGAGTGATTGACTGGCCCCAAAACCTGTTGTATAGGTTAGGCAGGGAAACAAGAAGGATGCTTCATGCTCACCAGATGATTTACAAAAATCAGTGCATACCAAGATTGTATAGTCCCTGTTCCGAAGGAGGGATAGGCCTCCTTGAATTTGATTACATGTAAAGATCTGCAGTTGTGGGACTCCACACATATTTGCTGACCTCACAAGACCCAAACATACTGAAAGTTTTGAAACATGAGGAGAATAAGTCTAAGATGACTTCCCTGCTTAGTCTAGCAGAAGCATATCAACGTCAAGCAGGAATAGAAATCAAACCACAAGTAGATAAAAAAATCAGGCAGCAACTGAATGTGCCAAAAAACAAAAGAAATAAGGTGAGGGACCAGATGAGAAGACAAGAAATGTGGAAAATGCATAAATATAGTTGCAAGTATAGAAAACTTGTGGAAGAACCTCATGTTGATCAGGAACTAACGCAGGAATGGTTAAGGAGAGGCAAATTCAAATGAAGAGATGAAAGGTTAATATTGGCGGCACAAGATAGTGGGCTACTTACACATTAGTTTGCAAAGTCCATGGAACATTTAGGAGTAGCAGACAAATGTAGGTTTTATAAAACAGAATTGCAAACAGTTGCACACCTCATTGCTGGTTGTGACATAGTAATGGCAGGAGGACTCTATACTGAAAGGCACAATAATGTGGCAAGACTGTTGCACGGGGGATTGTGCAAACATTATGGTATTGAAGTGGCTGAAAGACACTGGAAACTTGAGCCACAAAACATCCTAGAAAATGATGAAGTTTACATTACATGGCATCATCCATTACCAACAGTCCAAAGAATAGATGCTAGAAAACTGTATATAGTGGTCCATGAAAAGAACACAAAAGTAGCATTGATCATTCAAATCGCCACACCCAGTGAGTATAGTGTCTTGTGTACAGAGAGACGCAAAGTCATAAAATATCAGGATTTGCAGGCAGAAACAAGAGCAATGTGGAACAAAGATACCCAGACAGTTCCAATAGTAGTAGGAGCAACAGGTCTTATAAGAAAGAAAAAAAAATAATCTACATTCATATTTAGATATGTTACAGATACATGTAACTCTGTACAAATTGTAGAAGGAGTCATTACTGGACACATTGCAAGTGATGCAAACAGCACTTCTGGCTGACATCAAAGATTGAAACAATACTAATTTCATGAATTTTAATCGTCCATTGACTTAGGAATGGGGTCCAGTCCTGTCATGGTATTAGAAACCCAAAAGATTTGGAGAAATGAAAAAGAAGAAACAATATTATATTCATAGAGTTGCAGAAAGTATTCTAAGAACTAAGCAAACACATGACTGGAGAAAGGAGATTTTGCCAACAAGGATGACTGAAGGTAGGCATAAGGAAAATAGGCAAGATGGGGATGGAATTTACTGGAGTAAACTGGCAAATGAACCAAGGTATTTGAAGCAAATAACTAGAGAGGGAAAACTAATAAGAGTTGGATGAGGCCAAGAGGAAGTTTGAACTGCAAATAAGGGAGACTGCCTTCCATTATCAAGGATTGATATCAGAAAATAGCAAAGCGAAAAGGATAAGGGAGTCCTAGATGAACGGCCTGAAGTAGTAGAGATTTTAGTCAAATCGGAACAAAAGTTGCTGATAAAAAGGGGATAATTAGTAGGGCATATAAAATATTGTATGATAACTAATAGAATCAGTCAGAGAAGGTTAGAAAAGATTGGGAAGAGAGACTGTAAAAGGTAGGACATATATATGGCTCTCAAGTATGCAACAAAGCCCAAGAGGTTTAGGAATTTTGCTTGGAAAAGTTTGCATAGGTATTTATACCCCAAGCAGGCTTCAAAGAATTTTTTATCTGGTAAATAGCAAATGTTGGAGGTGTGATGGGGAAGAAAGAGGTAACTGGGAACATGTTTTTTTGGGAATCCAAAAGAAAAACTGCCAGCACCAAGGAAGATCAAAAATAAGTTTATTAGTAACTGAAACTAGACCGGTTTCAGCAGCAAGGCTTTCATCAGTAGTGCAATAAGCAAAGGCAATTCAGCATCATCTTATATAATGTTAATTAATGGATTCATGTGACATCACTTCCTGAAAGAATAATAAAACCAATAAGGTCAGAACAAAAGCATAAATAAAATAGCATTGGTTATTCAAAAACTTATTCATGGGTACATATATATCTAAGATATAAAGAAAAAGTTAGCTGGTATATCCCTGATTATAGACAACATAATAGAAATACCTAAAAAGTATTCATACATATCCAAATATGAACCTGAAACATAAATCTGGGTATTAAATGTCTATAGTTAGATACCAACCACAAAATCCTGTAGTGAGCTGGAATGCAAAAAATATTAATAATATAACTAAATAAAGTAATAAGTATACATACACAATGCAAGTGGTATTTAGTTATAATTTATCATTCAATCCAGGGGGAAAAAGCCCCCCAAGTTTAATGATCCACCTCTTTTCTTTGGCATTTAAGATATCATGCCAACCTGATTTAAACAATCGATTACCTATAATGTGATCAATGATGGTAAAAGTAAATTTGGCCGTGGGATGTTTAATGGAATGTCTATATAATGCATTGGTTAGTCTCTTGTTTCTGATATCACCAAGATGTTCAGAGATCCTAACACGAAACTGTCTGGATGTTTGGCCAATATAAAATGCTTGACATGTACATGTGGCAAGATAAATGATCCAATCTGAGCTGCAGTTCCCAAAGAATTGTATGTTATATATTTGTCCAGTGTTCCTACTTGTGAATCTGGTGGCTTTGAAGATGTAATTGCAAAAACTGCAATGTCCACACGGATAAATGCCTATAAGTTTGTCCCCAGTAAGTGTTCTCTGGCTAGACGTGTCATCAATAACACTGTTTTTTTTATAGTGTGAAAAGAGTGATCCTAAGGTTTTGCCTTTCCTATAGGAAAAATAACATCGTTCACCAAGATAATCATCCAACAGGGGATGTGAGTTCAGGATATTCCAATGAGTATTGATTATATTTACTAAATTGGCACTATTCCTGCCATAAGTAGTAACAAATCTACAAAGATCAGATTCCTTGTTTTCAGATTTGGTATTGTATTGGAGAAGAGAATCCCTGGATTTGACATGGCTAAGTTGGGCTGCTGACTCAATGCTGCGTGCTGAATAACCTCTGGACAAAAATCTCTTAGTCAAATCAATATGGTGATTATTAAGATCATCCGCTGAGGAACAAATCCTTTTCATCCTCAAAAATTGAGATTTGGGTATATTTCTGATGATATGTTTAGGATGGAAGCTGTCAGCATGCAAAAGAGTGTTATATTGTGGGAATTTCCTGTGGACGGATGTTCTGAGAGTATTGTCTCCCTGTCTTGTTAAGTGGACGTCCAAATAGCTAATTTCACTCCGATTGTATGCCACAGTGAATTCAATGCCCCAAATATTCCCATTCAAGTGTTGAATGAATTCCTGGAGGTATTCCTCACCTCCTTTCCATACAAGCCAACAGTCGTCCAGGTATCTTCTCCATATATCGATCTCCGGTAAGTATATATTGTGCATAGGATCATATATAATCATTTCTTCAATGTAGCCCATAAAGAGATCAGCATAAATGGGTGCAAAAGATGCACCCATAGCCGTGCCCTGTAGTTGCCAATAGCAGTTTTGTTGAAAATAGAAGACATTTTTAGTGAGAATGTGTTCCACCATGCATAGTAATAAAGTATTCATCCCTGGGGGGTATAGATTAGTTTTGTTTAGCCAATAGTCCAAGGCTTTGAGACCCGCCCAATGAGGGATGCTGGTATAAAGTGAAGAAACATCAAGGGTACACATAAGCCATTCGGGGTCCAATTGAGACTCGGAGACAATCTGCAAAAATTCCGTCGTATCCTTGATTCTTGCTCTAACACATGTTAATAATGGTTTCAATTTCTCAGTTAGAAAAACAGATAAGGGTTCCGTAAGTGACCCAATGCCGGATACAATTGGTCTACCCGGTGGCTGATGAATGGACTTGTGGATCTTAGGAAGTAAATAGAGTTGTTGTTTCGCAGGATCCTTAACTGTTAAATGAGTTCTAGTTTTATTGGAGATAATTCCAGAATCCACTGCTTGTTCCAGGAATTCATTAATCTCAAAAGCAAAACCAGGTGTAGGATCAATCTCCATTTTCATGTAGTGATGATGGTTAGATAATTGTCTGAGACCCTCATTCACATAGTAATCAGTGTCCATAACCACCACCGCTCCCCCTGTATCAGCAGAAATAATAACAATATCTGTATTATTTCTGAGTTGTGTAAGCGCCAATTGTTCCTTCCTAGACATGTTATGCCTCATAGTGTCCATAGAGCCCAAATTAAAGTGAATGTCCTTAATAACTGCCTGCTGGAAAACAGCTACATGTTTGTCCATAGGGGGGCTAAATGTAGATTTGTGGAATCTGAAATCAGATGATCTTTGAGCATTGTCAGTTTGATCCTGTTGTTTGAAAAATAATTTAAGGTTAATTTTTCTACAAAAGTCTATTGTATCAGAAACAAGGATACTTTCATCAATAAAAAAAACAGGTATAAAACCAAGGCCTTTATTAAGTAGGGAATATTGATCATCAGTCAAGACATGTTTAGAAATATTTAAAACATTGGTACATTGATTATTCACTTCACTATCGACATAAACAGCTCTTCTAAGTTTGTTACCCCTGTGCTTCCTACCGGCCCTGTGTTTTTTCCCCCTAAAGGGACCTCAGTCCTTCTGCCCCTTTTGGCATTTGGGGAATCACCAATATTGGGTGTCTCCGTATCTGTGGTTGAGGATTCATCACCAGAAGTGGTATAATTGGACCCTGTCTTTTTTAAAATGGATCTTGGTCTTTTCCTACGTATAGAAGAGGCATTCTTTGTACCATGAGCAAACCTCACACTCCTTCGTGATTCAAATTGTTTGCCCTTATCATAGTCATCCTTATCCCGGGCAAATTTATGCAGTTTCCTGTTCTTAAGGTTATTTTCCAAAATTGAAAGTTCTTTGGATAACTTACTAAGACAACCCTGAAAACTAGTATTTTGTTCAAACTGTTTAAGACTGTTACATGTTTTTTCCACTTCAATAATATTACTCTGTATTGTTCTCTCATAGAAAGAAGCCAAAATATTAACTCTGGTCATGGCAGCATCCTGTTGTGCTTGTTGCCAATCTTTCAACAGAGTTTCATCCGGTGTGCCCACTAGTGGTTGGATTTTACATCTCAATCCTCTAGGGGATATGTTCTGTGCTTGATACACCTTAAACAATTTATTGTGCCAAATGTTTGTTCTGAGCATCTTAATTTGTTTACCTAATTTAAAGAATAAGTTTTCGCAACCGTCAACTGGATCAGTGGTTTCCAAATCAACCAATTCTGTATGTTCAGTACAAATGCCAAAAATTTTTAGGTCATCCTTATCGGAGCATAGACCAGAAAGCAATTTATTGAGATCCATGACAATAAGTTGCAACAAACCGGATGAAAAAAAATATATATATGGAGTGGACTGTAGCAGAGATATAGAGGGTTGAATTAGCAAATAATGAATATATTCCAAAAGAAACGGTCAATTTGAATCACAAAGGAGTAGAAGCTGAAAAAAGCCACAAATATACCTCTATACATAAGAGATGACTAGCTCCAGTAAGTTGGCAAAAACACTTATTCAAACTGAGCCAATCTTATTGTATAAATGCATAGTTTCTATAGATGAAAAAAAAATATATATATATGTTGTTATTCAAAAGGGCTGCGTCCAATAGCTTACTAGCCCTATGTTATAGAAATCAAATGCTGTCTGTTACCAAGGTCCTATAATAAACCGTACAGGGCTGGGTCTAATGGCTGCTGGCCCTATTGTATAAATATCAAATGATGTCAGTACCCAAGGTTATGTGATAAACCATGCAGGTTATATCATATATATTAAAATAGTGTAAACTTGGGATGATATTATGTGTGAACCATCAAAAGGAGTTGTTATTAAACAAACATAAAAACTTCACAGATATGTTTGGAAAACCTGTATAAGATATTAAGTTCACCTAGCAACATATATAGATGGAAAATACCAGTATTGAGTTAAGTAGTGGCCAACATACTAATTTCACATAGAAAAAATATAAAATTAGGCACTAGTAATTATTGAAGGTCAATAGTTATTCAGTACAGTCATCAAATACCATAGTTAACAAAATATGTATATAGGTAGCTATCTTAAATGCTATTAAACTCAGAATAACTGACCCCAGCCAATATTATTCTGATAAGTCAAGTCAGACAATAGTATAGCAATATATGGTCCCACAAATTTATGCTACCAAACAGGACAAAATATAATCAAGACAGTAGAAACCTATTAATCTGAACAAGTAAAAGAATGAAATTGTAAAAATATCCCCTGAAATGTAGGGATAGCAGTATCAAAAGTTATATTAATGGCCACAAGATATGCCCATAATCAGCAAATATAGTTTTTAGTAAAAACAATATTTAACCTGCACAAAAGCAACCAAGCTAGTGCATATAAATGTGGTCTGCAAAGGCAATATAATACTGAACAGCAGAACAAAATATTTAAATGTAAATCCTAGAATCAAATACAGCCTGATATCTTTGTGCTGTAGATTGTGAAACGTTGAATGTTAATTAGGACCACAGTTCTACAGTTGGTCGATATTTCATCAGGGATGCAGTTTGGCTATTTTTATGAACATTAGATTACATTAGTGTAATCCTGTTATTAGTACATCATTTTGGCTTTGCCTATACATTTATTAGGCGTATTTGTATAACGCCTCGATTTGGAATATCGCGATCACTTGGATTAAGGGCATATGCGAATTATCAATGGACTTCCATGGTTTATTTGGTCAACAATGACATTAAAGATCGAATGGGCTTTTTGGTTTACTCTTTTGGAAGAATTCTTACATGGTTCTAATTAACATCATTTTCTACAGGTACTGTTTATAACATCCATATTTTGGAACATATTTATCATCATTTGGGGCCTGTTGGATTATCAGGAACACTTTATTGATGACATTTATGTAACTGTTTGGATGGTGGGGGCCTAGCCGTTGATTTGTCGTTTGAACATACGATTGGAGAGAATTGTTTGAGTACAATACAACAGTGACATTTTTGCTAAGACATTTCTTGTACGGGCTCTTATATTTTCGAACATATGCTTACTTTTTTTCTTAAAGATATCAGGCTGTATTTGATTCTAGGATTTACATTTAAATATTTTGTTCTGCTGTTCGCTATTATATTGCCTTTGCAGACCACGTTTATATGCACTAGCTTGGTTGCTTTTGTGCAGGTTAAATATTGTTTTTACTAAAAACTATATTTGCTGATTATGGGCATATCTTGTGGCCATTAATATAACTTTTGATACTGCTATCCCTACATTTCAGGGGATATTTTTACAATTTCATTCTTTTACTTGTTCAGATTAATAGGTTTCTACTGTCTTGATTATATTTTGTCCTGTTTGGTAGCATACATTTGTGGGACCATATATTGCTATACTATTGTCTGACTTGACTTATCAGAATAATATTGGCTGGGGTCAGTTATTCTGAGTTTAATAGCATTTAAGATAGCTACCTATATACATATTTTGTTAACTATGGTATTTGATGACTGTACTGAATAACTATTGACCTTCAATAATTACTAGTGCCTAATTTTATATATTTTTTCTATGTGAAATTAGTATGTTGGCCACTACTTAACTCAATATTGGTATTTTCCATCTATATATGTTGCTAGGTGAACTTAATATCTTATACAGGTTTTCCAAACATATCTGTGAAGTTTTTATGTTTGTTTAATAACAACTCCTTTTGATGGTTCACACATAATATCATCCCAAGTTTACACTATTTTAATATATATGATATAACCTGCATGGTTTATCACATAACCTTGGGTACTGACATCATTTGATATTTATACAATAGGGCCAGCAGCCATTAGACCCAGCCCTGTATGGTTTATTATAGGACCTTGGTAACAGACAGCATTCGATTTCTATAACATAGGGCTAGTAAGCTATTGGACGCAGCCCTTTTGAATAACAACATATATATATATATATATTTTTTTCATCTATAGAAACTATGCATTTATACAATAAGATTGGCTCAGTTTGAATAAGTGTTTTTGCCAACTTACTGGAGCTAGTCATCTCTTATGTATAGAGGTATATTTGTGGCTTTTTTCAGCTTCTACTCCTTTGTGATTCAAATTGACCGTTTCTTTTGGAATATATTCATTATTTGCTAATTCAACCCTCAATATCTCTGCTACAGTCCACTCCATATATATATATATATTTTTTTTTTTCATCCGGTTTGTTGCAACTTATTGTCATGGATCTCAATAAATTGCTTTCTGGTCTATGCTCCGATAAGGATGACCTAAAAATTTTTGGCATTGGTACTGAACATACGGAATTGGTTGATTTGGAAACCACTGATCCAGTTGACGGTTGCGAAAACTTATTCTTTAAATTAGGTAAACAAATTAAGATGCTCAGAACAAACATTTGGCACAATAAATTGTTTAAGGCGTATCAAGCACAGAACATATCCCCTAGAGGATTGAGATGTAAAATCCAACCACTAGTGGGCACACCGGATGAAACTCTGTTGAAAGATTGGCAACAAGCACAACAGGATGCTGCCATGACCAGAGTTAATATTTTGGCTTCTTTCTATGAGAGAACAATACAGAGTAATATTATTGAAGTGGAAAAAACATGTAACAGTCTTAAACAGTTTGAACAAGATACTAGTTTTCAGGGTTGCCTTAGTAAGTTATCCAAAGAACTTTCAATTTTGGAAAATAACCTTAAGAACAAGAAACTGCATAAATTTGCCCGGGATAAGGATGACTATGATAAGGGCAAACAATTTGAATCACGAAGGAGTGTGAGGTTTGCTCATGGTACAAAGAATGCCTCTTCTATACGTAGGAAAAGACCAAGATCCATTTTAAAAAAGACAGGGTCCAATTATACCACTTCTGGTGATGAATCCTCAACCACAGATACGGAGACACCCAATATTGGTGATTCCCCAAATGCCAAAAGGGGCAGAAGGACTGAGGTCCCTTTAGGGGGAAAAAACACAGGGCCGGTAGGAAGCACAGGGGTAACAAACTTAGAAGAGCTGTTTATGTCGATAGTGAAGTGAATAATCAATGTACCAATGTTTTAAATATTTCTAAACATGTCTTGACTGATGATCAATATTCCCTACTTAATAAAGGCCTTGGTTTTATACCTGTTTTTTTTATTGATGAAAGTATCCTTGTTTCTGATACAATAGACTTTTGTAGAAAAATTAACCTTAAATTATTTTTCAAACAACAGGATCAAACTGACAATGCTCAAAGATCATCTGATTTCAGATTCCACAAATCTACATTTAACCCCCCTATGGACAAACATGTAGCTGTTTTCCAGCAGGCAGTTATTAAGGGCATTCACTTTAATTTGGGCTCTGTGGACACTATGAGGCATAACATGTCTAGGAAGGAACAATTGGCACTTACACAACTCAGAAATAATACAGATATTGTTATTATTTCTGCTGATAAATGGGGAGCGGTGGTGGTTATGGACACTGATTACTATGTGAATGAGGGTCTCAGACAATTATCTAACCATCATCACTACATGAAAATGGAGATTGATCCTACACCTGGTTTTGCTTTTGAGATTAATGAATTCCTGGAACAAGCAGTGGATTCTGGAATTATCTCCAATAAAACTAGAACTCATTTAACAGTTAAGGATCCTGCGAAACAACAACTCTATTTACTTCCTAAGATCCACAAGTCCATTCATCAGCCACCGGGTAGACCAATTGTATCCGGCATTGGGTCACTTACGGAACCCTTATCTGTTTTTCTAACTGAGAAATTGAAACCATTATTAACATGTGTTAGAGCAAGAATCAAGGATCTGACGGAATTTTTGCAGATTGTCTCAGTCTCAATTGGACCCGAATGGCTTATGTGTACCCTTGATGTTTCTTCACTTTATACCAGCATCCCTCATTGGGCGGGTCTCAAAGCCTTGGACTATTGGCTAAACAAAACTAATCTATACCCCCCAGGGATGAATACTTTATTACTATGCATGGTGGAACACATTCTCACTAAAAATGTCTTCTATTTTCAACAAAACTGCTATTGGCAACTACAGGGCACGGCTATGGGTGCATCTTTTGCACCCATTTATGCTGATCTCTTTATGGGCTACATTGAAGAAATGATTATATATGATCCTATGCACAATATATACCGGAGATCGATATATGGAGAAGATACCTGGACGACTGTTGGCTTGTATGGAAAGGAGGTGAGGAATACCTCCAGGAATTCATTCAACACTTGAATGGGAATATTTGGGGCATTGAATTCACTGTGGCATACAATCGGAGTGAAATTAGCTATTTGGACGTCCACTTAACAAGACAGGGAGACAATACTCTCAGAACATCCGTCCACAGGAAATTCCCACCATATAACACTCTTTCGCATGCTGACAGCTTCCATCCTAAACATATCATCAGAAATATACCCAAATCTCAATTTTTGAGGATGAAAAGGATTTGTTCCTCAGCGGATGATCTTAATAATCACCATATTGATTTGACTAAGAGATTTTTGTCCAGAGGTTATTCAGCACGCAGCATTGAGTCAGCAGCCCAACTTAGCCATGTCAAATCCAGGGATTCTCTTCTCCAATACAATACCAAATCTGAAAACAAGGAATCTGATCTTTGTAGATTTGTTACTACTTATGACAGGAATAGTGCCAATTTAGTAAATATAATCAATACTCATTGGAATATCCTGAACTCACATCCCCTGTTGGGTGATTATCTTGGTGAACGATGTTATTTTTCCTATAGGAAATGCAAAACCTTAGGATCATTCTTTTCACACTATAAAAAAACAGTGTTATTGATGCGTCTAGCCAGAGAACACTTACTGGGGCAAACTTATAGGCATTTATCCGTGTGGACATTGCAGTTTTTGCAATTACATCTTCAAAACCACCAGATTCACAAGTAGGAACACTGGACAAGTATATAACATACAATTCTTTGGGAACTGCAGCTCAGATTGGATCATTTATCTTGCCACATGTACATGTCAAGCATTTTATATTGGCCAAACATCCAGACAGTTTCGTGTTAGGATCTCTGAACATCTTGGTGATATCAGAAACAAGAGACTAACCAATGCATTATATAGACATTCCATTAAACATCCCACGGCCAAATTTACTTTTACCATCATTGATCACATTATAGGTAATCGATCGTTTAAATCAGGTTGGCATGATATCTTAAATGCCAAAGAAAAGAGGTGGATCATTAAACTTGGGGGGCTTTTTCCCCCTGGATTGAATGATAAATTATAACTAAATACCACTTGCATTGTGTATGTATACTTATTACTTTATTTAGTTATATTATTAATATTTTTTGCATTCCAGCTCACTACAGGATTTTGTGGTTGGTATCTAACTATAGACATTTAATACCCAGATTTATGTTTCAGGTTCATATTTGGATATGTATGAATACTTTTTAGGTATTTCTATTATGTTGTCTATAATCAGGGATATACCAGCTAACTTTTTCTTTATATCTTAGATATATATGTACCCATGAATAAGTTTTTGAATAACCAATGCTATTTTATTTATGCTTTTGTTCTGACCTTATTGGTTTTATTATTCTTTCAGGAAGTGATGTCACATGAATCCATTAATTAACATTATATAAGATGATGCTGAATTGCCTTTGCTTACTGCAGTACTGATGAAAGCCTTGCTGCTGAAACCGATCTAGTTTCAGTTACTAATAAACTTATTTTTGATCTTCCTTGGTGCTGGCAGTTTTTCTTTTGGGTCTACTTAGCACACTTGCCGTGCACTTGCCTAACTTGCTAGCTTTTCAACATTAGATTTTTTTGGGAATGTAATGAGTTGGCAGATTTAAAAAATTCCCTTCAGTGTACTTTGTCAGAAATATTGGGGGAGCAAATGGCTGCAACTAAGGAAATTATTCTTTTGAGATGGGACACAGGATATGAATTTCCTTGACATAGGAAGGCCTTATTTAGTTAAATTCAAAAAACAATCACCAGAAAATGGAAATGAAAATCTTAATTAACTGTATTTGAAATATTAAATATTGTAAAAGAGATACAAGAACTGGAAGAGGGGTCTTTAGAAAAGAGAAGGAACAAATTACATAGAAATAAATTTGTGGGAACAGTATATGCAGAATAGTGTCCAGGAGGAGTAAGGTTGAAGAAAAGGCAGGAATTGAGTGATTCATGTAATGGTGTACTGAAAGACAGTTGTAAAAAAAGAAAACTTGAAGTAAATATTGTCTGTAAATGGAAAAAAATGTTAATATGTTTTGATTTCTTTTGTATTAATGTATGTGTGTGTATGTGATATTTTCATAAAAGTGTTTAAAAAATTGTCATCTAACTATTTTCTATTACAAATGTCAGGTTTGAGGACCACATCAGGCCAAAGATAATCCCAAACTTGTTCCAGATAGACCTGGCTTCTGAATTTAGCACCCTTATAGGTTCATAGGAGGTTACTAGGCTAATGGCCCTAGGGCCTTTATAAGCCAAGCCATGTTATACCAGAGTTACCCTTATAGTCTTAGCCATATTATACTCGAGTTGCCTTAAATGACCATGGATAGATGCGCATCATTTGCAGAGTGAGTCTAAAGTCAGCACTGACTACCTTTGTCCATAAGGGACATGGGCCCCATCCCTGGGGTGAATTTATGGTCTGCCATCCAGTTCTTCAGGTTACACTTGAACATGGTCAGTGAGGAGTTCTGCTTGACATGAACTGGGATTCTTTTCCAAAGATGTGGCCATCTCTGGGAGACATATCTGTTTCTCTGGCATGTTCTGTTGATGTCACAGGCTAGATTTACACCCCTGGAGTGAATAACTCTTGTTCCATTTGATTTGCAGATGTGCAGCACTGTCATTAGGGCAGGGTTGGATAATGCCCTGTAGGCCAAGCACAAGTTGCCTCTCAGTAGCTTGTAAGATACAGAATACAGTGACAGTGCTTTCAATCTATCTACATAAGACATGGTTTGAAGGCATAGCTCTCAACTGTCCAGATTTTCGCAGAATGTCCAGATTTTTGACTCACATTTTTTGATCTGTTCCTCATAAAATTTGTGGTTTTCTGGATTTTTGTGGCAAATCAGTGAGGATTGACTTCACTAAATAATGAAAGGCATTTGAGTTTTAGACTTCACATCCTTCAGAAAATGCATAGTAGCATGAGACCTTTTATTCTAGTAACTTTCTAAGTTTATAAAGTGCAGTATTTAAAATATGTCCCTTTTTGGGGGCTGTGACACCCCCCCCCATTATTTTTGGCTTTGTCCAGATTTTTTGTGCTAAGAGGTTGAGAGGTATGTGGAGGCCCTAAATTTTCATTGTGAGAAACCTGTGTGTTCTGTCCAGCTGCTACAGGTGTCTGGTAAGGCACATGCAAAAGGGGGCATGGTACACTATTCATGGTCTAATGAGGGTCCATTACAGTAGAGTTATAACATCCTTAGACCTGGATGCAATGCCCTTACTTATGTGATGTGCAATGTAGAAGGCTTTCCTTAACACTGTGTAGACATGATGATCAAAGTTTAGATTTCTATCAACCTGAGTTCCCAAGTCTCTCACCACTGTGTTTGAGCTTAGGAGGTGCTATCAATACTGTAATTAGCAGGGTAATCCTCTTTGCCAAAGGGGATAATAATGCACTTTTTTGCATTTAGTTGTAGTCCATGGCTTTGGCACCAGTCATTTGTCTGTGTTGGCCCCTTCTGTAATATGTTAACATTGTTTGGGGACTCAGTAATTGCACCCACTCTGCAATCATCAGTGAACTTGGTAAGCCACAGGCCATTTACTTTGGCCTGAATTTCTGAAAAACAGATTCAAAACAGTAAGGGGCCCAGTACAGATCCTTGTGGTATGCCACTGGTGACTGGTCTATTGGTAGAGGTGGAGTACCTGACTTTAACAATGTGAGTTTTGTCTGTGAGTCTGTTGGCTACTGATCTAGTGATGTAAGTTTTAATCCCCAGCTGGGTGAGTTTCTCAATGATGGCTGAGTGAGGAATTGTGTCAAAAGCCTTGGCTATGTCAAGATAGGTGGTATGCACTGTCTTACCTTCATCCAGGCCTTTGGTGACATTCTCAAAAAAGTCTGACAGGTTTAACAAGCAGAATCTACACTTAACAAAACCAAACTGGGTTGGGTCAAGAGTGAAGGTCATCTATGTCATTGTTGATAAGGTCCATGATGATTCTTTCCATGGTCTTGTAAATGAGGCTGGTTAGGCTTATGGGTCTATAGTTCCCAGAATCAGTTGATGGGTCCCCTTTGGGAGGGGATTACTGTTGCTGCTCTCCACTCTGCTGAAAAATAGCCATTTCTCAGGCTGTGGTTAAAGAGATTGCCAAATGGTTCTGCTAGGTCTTGTTTTAGATTGCTAATTAAGCAGCCTGGGATGTTGTCTGGTCCCAGTGAGGCTGTGTTTTTAGTCTTGAAGAATGCAGATGTGACATTTTATCCAGTGACACTAGGGAGGGAAATAGTGTCAGGAATTGTTTGGGGTCTGGCTGGAGGGGCCGGAGGGTGAGGTCTGTGCCAAATCTGCTGGCTAGCAGCTTGGCAGTTTCCTCATGTGCCTCATGATTGGTACCATCCACAACTAGTTTGGCACATAGCTGGGCATTCCCTTTTAAATTTCTGACATAGCTAAAGAAAGTCTTAAGTTATCCTTAGCTAAGGATGCTATTTTAGCTTTATAATTAGTTTTAGAGGACTTTACAAGATGTCTGATTTGCTTGTTCAAGCTGTGGAGGGATTTTCTCTGCTGAGTCAGTTCCCTCTTGCTGTTAGACATCAGTTTCTTCCTCTTGTTATATAACCTGTTTACACTTGAGGTCCACCAGGGTGTATTGTTTTTTTTTTTTTTCGGGAGGACCTGGTTTTGATCCAGTCAGATGCAGCTGAGATTATACAGTTATTTAGGTGTTTATACAAGGCATTTGTATAGAACTCTGCAAATGAGTCATTGCTGACTGTGTTTACAGGGGCATTTAAACTTTTTATACTATCACTTAGTAGGCTGTAGTTAGATTTTTATTTATTTATTTGTTTGTTTGTTTTTGTTGACCAGGAAAGTCCACTGGGCTGAAATGAGCCAATTTTCAGTGGAAGCCTAGGGAGAAAAGCTCCACAAACATAGCCCAAGATAGTTTTTAGGTAAACATAAATTAGAAAGAATAACATGTAAAACTCACTTAAAGAATATACACGTTTAGAATCATTGTAAAGCAAACATTGCAATCTAATAGGCATTTTTTAAAGTAGTCAGGACATATATATTATGTATTTATACAGTTTATACAATTATTCTTATGGCAGGAGGGGATGAATGAGCTTGAATTTGCTTTAGGAAGTCTTCACAGTCTAATCAGGTGATAGAGGATTGGGATATGGTGTATGAGCAGAGCCATTGAGTAGAAAGATGTTGTTGTAAAGACTTTTTTCACCAGGAGGTACTACTGATGGTCTGAAGGTCAGGTGAGAAAGCGTTCCAGAGTTTGGCTGTGGTAAAAGAGTAGAGGTTTTGATCCACGGGGAGTTTTGGCCTGTTCACTTGGATGAGAGATTGATTTTGAGATCTGAGGTGCCTATTTTGTTGGCAAGGTGTCAATAAGAGAAAGGTTTATAGAAAAAATTGTGTGCTGTAGTTATTTGTATATATGAGATGTTGTGGGAGTTCTAACCAGTTCAGGGATTGTAGAGAGCAGCAGTGGTGGGCTGTATATTTAGCATTAGTTGCAAACTAGGCAATTTTATTATAGCAAGTTTCCATCTTAGTTTTTAAGCTGGACTGAATATATGTCAGAATGGGAGCACCATATAGGAGAGAAGGAAGAAGGACTGTTGCAGCCAGTGTTTTTCTGGTAGAGTTGTTTAAAAAGTGTTTAAGTCTATAATGGGCGCCGAGTTTTTGGTAAGTTTTTTTAGTGTTATTGTGGATGTGCCGGTCAAATAATAAGTTTTCATCTGTGGTGACTCCACGTAGCTCAGTATAGGGAACTAACTCAGTGGCAGTTTTGTTACTAGAGTAAATGATAAAATCAGATTTATTGATAGTGTTATTTTTTTGGGGGGGGGGTGAAAAGAAGGAGATTTGTTTTTTTAGGGTTAAGAGCCAGATGGTTATTGGTCATCCATAATTCAGTTGTGGAGAAAATGTTTTGGGTCTTAGAAGTTTTGCTTATGAGAAGGCAGAGCAGATGATTGTAAAGTCATCTACATATTGAACAGCAGTACTGTGAGGGAGAGCAGTGTGAAAGTTATTAATGAAAATGCTAAAGAGTAGAGGCCCCAAGATGGACCATTGGGGGACACCAGCAGAAGTAGTTAAAAAAGATGAGTGAGAGTGTAGCCATTTTGTTGCTTGTTGTCTGTTTGTAAGATAGTTGACAAACCAGTCTAGGACAGGAGTGTGTATGCCTAGGTGTGACAGTTTTGAGAGGAGGAGATCATGGGAGATGGTATCAAATGCCTTTGAGAAATCAAGGAAGAGTGCAAAGACAAGTTTACCTTCATTATGGGCATGGTTAACAGTGTATAAGAAGGATAGGAGAGCAGTAGTGGTGCTATGTCCAGGCCAAAAACCATGTTGATTAGTGGAAAGAAGTTGATTTTGGATTGGGTAATTCATAGGTTATGTATGAATAAATTTTTCCAGAGTTTTAGAGATGGGGGAATAGTATGGCTATGAGACGGAAATTAGAGATGTCAGTGTTGTTACCACCTTTATGTATGGGGAAGATGTAAGCTTGTTTTCAAATTAAGGGTACATAGGATTCTAGGATAGATCTGTTTATGAGAATACTAATGGGATAACTTATAGATCTAGCTGAGATTTGTAGATAGTCTGGGGGTAAGTTGTCTGGGACGGTGCCACCAGGTTTGAGCTTATGCAGAAGTTTTGTTATGGTGGTGGTGGGAATAGGAAAGAAAGGAAAAAAGCTGGGATGAAGAGTTTATTGAGGGGTGCTGAGTTGATATTGGATTAAGAGGATGACTAGATTGAGCCAAAGTGGTGGCAAGTACAGATATAGTCTTTATAAAATCAGAGTTGAAATGGGTGGCTATTTCTGTAGGAGCTTTGTCGAGATTTGGGCATGGATTACTCTTGGTGTCATGGTTTAAGAGAGTAGAGACAGAGTTCCAGAATTTTTTTGGATTCTGATTACAGTTGTTTTGGAGTGAAAGGTAGTAGTGTCTTTTATCTTTTATAACTAGGCATTTTATGTGATTGTGGAGCTGTTTATATAGCTGGAGATCTAAGAGTTTTTTATTTTTCTGCCATTTTTTTCATGTTCTGTCTCTGGTAGTCATGAGTCTTTTTGTATCCCTAGATAACCATGTAGGATGGTTTGTTTTTATTAAAAACCACCAAAAACCAAAAAACAGTCTTAAAAAAGACTATACGATGAAAAACAACAATGATTCCAAGTGGAAAATTTATTACTGAAACATGTCTTAGCGCCTCGGCCACCACAGCCTTCAATGAGCACACAATTCATGGTAAAGATACATTCCCTTTTATACAGAGTGTAAATAACTTAATTGATAATAAATCAATTAAATAATTAAGTATTAAAGAAACTGCACTACCTGTTAAATAAAAACCCATACCAAAGATACAAAAATATAATATAAATATAACACACAATATCTAACCTATTATATCAAATATTTCCAATTAATCGCCATATTTAAACCAAAAGGTGATAATGTATTATATTTCAATATAAAAATAGATTCTTTATATAATAACATATTTTTTAACAATTTATGATTTCCTTTTTTAATAAAGATCTGTTCTAAAACAGTAGCTTGTAACAAATCAACATTCTGGTTATGGGTTTGTAAAAAATGTAAAGCCACAGAATTATCTGTGGCACCCCTCTTAATATCACAAATATGTTCCTGTAATCTAAGTTTAAATTTCCTCTTAGTCTCTCCAATATAAAATAGATTACAAGGACATTTAAGGCAATAAATAACTCCCTCTGATTGACAAGAAAATTGTTTATTAGATGTAAACCTTTTATTATTTATTCTGTCGAAGGATATTCTAATAAATTGGCATATATTGCAAGACCGACAAGCAAAAGTACCAAAGTTACTTATTGGAAAATTTAACTGTTCAACAGGATGCCTAAAATATGCTCTTATCAACATATCCCCCAAATTTTGTCCCCTTTTATATGCCACCAAAGGACTAGAGGGAAGCAAATTACTCAATATTCCATCCTTCAGCAAAAACTTCCAATAATATTTAACTGCATCCCGAATTTCTTGGCTTCCCAAATTATATGTAGTGACAAAATAAATATCATCTACTGATGCCTTTTTATTTTGTTTAAATTTATTCCTTGGCAAAAAATGTTTTCCCCAGAGGTAATGAATTTATCAAAGGATTCCAAAATGGAATCCATAGAATAACCTCTGCATAAAAAAACATTAATAAGTTGATTTATTTGTCTCTCTAGATCTACGGAATCATTGCATAGTCTAGATAGTCTAATCATTTCACTATAAGGTAAAGATTTCATGGTATGCGGAGGGTGACAGCTACTACCAAATAAATATTGGTTACCATCAGCAAATTTTTGATGAATTGTAGTACCAATATATTCATTTTCTTTCCCTATTAATGTAACATCTAAAAAATTAACCTTAGTTCCAACCTGTAAATCATCAAATTTAATATTATATCTATTCTGATTAAGTTCCAATATAAATTGATCAACCAAACCCCATCCTCCTTTGCACAGAAAAATTAAATCATCAATGTAACGTGAGTACAATATCACATGATTCTATACAAAGGAATTAGCATAAATATAATCCAACTCAAATTTGGCCATAAAAATATTGGCATACATGGGGGCAAATGGAGCCCCCATGGCTGTCCCTTTCAATTGATGATAAATAACTTCATTAAAACTAAAGTAGTTATTTAATAAACAAAATTGAACTAAGTCTAACATAAAATGAGAAACTGGGCTGTCACCCAAAAAATAATATAATGCTTGCATACCGTCTGTATGACTAATGTTTGTATATAGACTCACAACATCTAGACAAATCCAAAACATATCCTGAGTCCAATTAATATGTGATATTTTATCCACAAAATCAAAGGAATTCTTAACATAGGATTCTAATTTCTCCACAAATGGTAACAAAAATTTGTGTATAGTTTGTCCTATGTTTTGTAAAAAATAATTAGTAGCTGCCACTATAGGACGACCCGGAGGATTATGTAAATTTTTATGCAGTTTCGGCAAACAGTAGACTGTTGCCAAATGACAATTCTCTGTACAAAATTTAGTTTCTAGATCTTTTTTACTAAAATAACCTAACCATACACCCCTTTCAGTCAAAGTAGTAAATTCTTTGATAGATCTCATATATTCCTCATATTCACAAATTTGATAAACTGATCTATTATTAAGATGTTCCATACACATATGATAGTACTGGGTATAATGTAACAGTACAATTTTGTTGCCCTTATCTGAGGGCTTAATAATAAGGTCATTCCTGTCTTTCAGTTTTTTCAAAGAAAGCCATTCACTTTTTGTCATGTTAAAAGAACAAGAATGTTTGTCATATGAATTTACCAGTTCTTGTAGTGAAAAATATAACATTTCTGAGAATTGTATAATTGTATTGTTCACATAAGGAGGTATAAATTTACTTTCATATTTAATATCCTCAGTATTTAAAGGGGTGTAAGCATTCGACATTATATTATCATCATTATTAGAAGTACATGAGAAAAAACTGTCATCACTGGAATCACTCTCTATATGATTTCTTTCACAACAATCAAATCTATATGTCACCACTAGCAAAGAAATATTTCAGATGCAATTTCCTAACAAATCTAAACGCTTCTTGTTTGATTACATGATATCTAGGTATAACTGTTGGAACAAATTTCAAACCTAGCTGCAGAACAGAAATTTCCTCCTCTGGCAAAGAAAGACCAGATAAATTAACAACATTAGAAATACTGGTCACATTATTTCCATCTGCTACGTTTAGAGTTTTGTTTAAATTGTCCTTCACCCGAAGAAGAACCTCCATTAATTCCTTTCTTCTTATTGCCTCTTTTGTTATTATCTGCTTCAGTTCGAAAGCGTAGTTTATAAGCCTGAGGATTCTGTGCATCAGGCAATTAAGGAAACTCTAACAATTCAGCTTCAGAATCCGTGGTGAAACCCACGCCTTCTGAAGAAGCAAAGGAGACAGATAAATGTTTCTTGTTACGATTGTTTCTCTGTCCTGGTCTTTTTGGGTGTACATTATATGTAGACTTCCATAAAAAGGCACGACCATTGTTATAGTCTCGTATGTCTCTCTTAATTTTAGTGAATTTCATACGTACTAATTCATTCTCAAAGTTATTCAACTTATCTTTCAATTTTACAAAAATATCATTTACTTGCCGTTCACCTATTATTTCTAATAAATTTAAATGCATATTTTGTAATTCACTCTGCAATTTCGTTTGAAGTAAACGCTCTGTCTCTATTAGTATATTTACCCATTCCATGGCACAGGAATGAGCAGCAGTAAGCCATCTATCTTTATAGATAATGTCCGTAGCATCAGAAAAATCAAATGGCTTTGCCTGACTTTTAAATGCTCTCAGCCCCCTCGGGGCAATGTCAAGTTCAATGTATTTATTTAAGCCTAACAAATTAAAGTGAGAGCGGGTTTCACGATAAATAAGTTTTTCAAAATTATCCACACTGTCTTGTATATCTTTTGGAAACATACCTGCGACAGAATCTCCCAAACCTCCAAATGGATTACAAAATTTACGTTGTCTTTCTGTCATAAACTGGAAGGAACAGCCACGAGAAACTGAGTCCATTTTCTTAGCTGTAGTAACAGGTATTCCAGGTAAAGCAGCTGTAGGAGCTATAGCAGCCAAATCAACATTTGCTACGGAAGCAGAAATGCCACTTCGTTGCGTAGTAACAGAAACATTCAGCACACAGTTATTCACCGAATTTAAATCAGGAACCATATGAACTACGCCTTATTGAACAGCAACAGAAACATTCGGCCCACAGTTATTCACTGAATTAGTACCAGAAACTGCATGAGCTGTCCCAGATAAAATGTAATTGTCCAAAGTTCTTTGTAGAGAATTACCCGATACACCTTGAATTCCCGAAGCACCAGGAACCGGAGGTGTAGCCACACCTGTGGAAGCTGAATTGCAATCATCACGAAACACTCTAGGGATATCCAACAAGGAATCAGAAGCCATGCCATAAAAAAACAACAAAAAAACAAAAACCAGTCTTAAAAAAGACTATACGATGAAAAACAACAACGATTCCAAGTGGAAAATTTATTACTGAAACATGTCTTAGCGCCTCGGCCACCACAGCCTTCAATGAGCACACAATTCATGGTAAAGATACATTCCCTTATATACAGAGTGTAAATAACTTAATTGATAATAAATCAATTAAATAATTAAGTATTAAAGAAACTGCACTACCTGTTAAATAAAAACCCATACCAAAGGTACAAAAATATAATATAAATATAACACACAATATCTAACCTATTATATCAAATATTTCCAATTAATCTCCATATTAAAAGTAGTTAGAAAAGATGAGTGAGAGTGTAGCCATTTTGTTGCTTGTTGTTTGTTTGTAAGATAGTTGACAAACCAGTCTAGGACAGGAGTGTGTATGCCTAGGTGTGACAGTTTTGAGAGGAGGAGAGAATGGGAGATGGTATCAAATGCCTTTGAGAAATCAAGGAAGAGTGCAGAGACAAGTTTACCTTCATTATGGGCATGGTTAACAGTGTATAAGAAGGATAGGAGAGCAGTAGTGGTGCTATGTCCTGGCCGAAAAACATGTTGATTAGTGGAAAGAAGTTGATTTTGGATTGGGTAATTCATAGGTTATGTATGAATACATTTTTCCAGAATTTTAGAGATGGGGGAATAGTATGGCTATGAGACGGAAATTAGAGATGTCAGTGTTGTTACCACCTTTATGTAGGGGGAAGATGTAAGCTTGTTTTCAAATTAAGGGTACATAGGATTCTTGGATAGATCTGTTTATGAGAATACTAATGGGATAACTTATAGATCTAGCTGAGATTTGTAGATAGTCTGGGGGTAAGTTGTCTGGGACGGTGCCACCAGGTTTGAGCTTATGCAGAAGTTTTGTTATGGTGGTGGTGGGAATAGGAAAGAAAGGAAAAAAGCTGGGATGAAGAGTTTATTGAGGGGTGCTGAGTTGATATTGGATTAAGAGGATGGCTAGATTGAGCCAAAGTGGTGGCAAGTACAGATATAGTCTCTATAAAATCAGAGTTGAAATGGGTGGCTATTTCTGTAGGAGCTTTGTCAAGATTTGGGCATGGATTACTCTTGGTGTCATGGTTTAAGAGAGTAGAGACAGAGTTCCAGAATTTTTTTGGATTCTGATTACAGTTGTTTTGGAGTGAAAGGTAGTAGTGTCTTTTATCTTTTATAACTAGGCATTTTACGTGATTGTGGAGCGTTTTATATAGCTGGAGATCTAAGGGTTTTTTATTTTTCTGCCATTTTTTTTCATGTTCTGTCTCTGGTAGTCATGAGTCTTTTTGTATCCCTAGATAACCATGTAGGATGGTTTGTTTTTATTCTCTTGTTTCGGAGAGGAGCCATTCTGTTGAGTATACTTAAGAATCTTGAATTGAAAAATTCACTTGCTTCGTCAAGGGGTAGATATTTTAGACTGCTTCAATCAATTTTGCTCAGTGTTTCATTTAAGGTTGTAGGGTTAAAGCTAGCTAGGTTTCTAGTGGGTTTGTATAAATGTTGGCTTAAGACTGTGGGTGTGTTGCGTATTATATTTGCGGGGTGATGGTCACTAATATTGCAAGGCAGAATTCCTGCTGAGGAAATTTTGCTAGGGTCTGACACTAAAATCCTGTCTAGGATGGAACCATTGTTGTTGTTTTTCTTGGGCTGGGTTATATTAGTAATAAGCTGAGTGAAGTTATAAAGATTAATAGTTACAGCTGGTAAGGGATTTTTATGGTCTAGCCAGTTTTTGTTTATGTCACCGAGCATTATTGTTTCATTGTGGATTTTATTTGAGATCCAGGCTAATATTTCTTCTAGTATAGGTATATTATTACCTGGTGGGATGTAAATGGTTACTAAGCAGTGACTTTTTAAGTTGTTCAGTTTTAGATGAGCAATACTGAGCTCAGCTGTAGAGAACTGGGGAATAGAGCTAGAGTAGGGAACTGCATTAAATGTATTGGGATAGAGAAGTGCAACTCTGCCCTCTTTCTTGTGTGGTCTGTCTGTTCTTAGGCAGGAGAAGTCAGGGGGAAGGAATTCAGAGTCTTTTATAAATAGTTTTAGCCATGTCTCAGTTACAGCAAGTATGTCAGGTTTAGAATGAGATATCCAGGCATGTAATTCTGGTATCTTGTTTCTGATACTCTGTATGCTAATGGTAAAGATGTTCAGGGATTTGTACGGTTTAAAGGAGTATGAAGCAGAGAGTGTGGGTCCAGGGTTGGGTTGGATGTCCCCACATTGAGGTATAGTGGAAGCAGTGTCTGGTGGTAGTATAGGAGGTAGTCTATGCTTAGTGTTGTGGAGTATTGAGAGGCATGTTGTACTTGGGGTTCTATGTTTTTGTAAGAGGATTAAAGGTTTGTGGAGTAGCAATATATTAGTAGCATAACGTCTAGAGGATATTGCAGAGTAAGATTTGTAATTAGGAAATTGGATAGAAGTAGTAGATGTGGTTATAGATAATTTGTGTGTAGGATGTAGAGGTGTAAGATGTAGAAGGAGGTGAAGAGATAGAGCAAGAGGAAGGAGTGCTTTTGTTGTGATTAGTAGTGACATTATGAGATGAGTTCACTGCAGTATTGCAGGACAGAGGTCTACTAAGAGGAGGAACTGCAAGGTGTTAGAGGAAGGATTAGGCAAATTAATTGAGTATGTGTGTGGATGAGCTGATTAGGTAGCCTGGTAATTGGGCATATTGTGGACAGTGGGATTAATTGTATTGATTGGAGACATGGGTTGAATGGTAGGTGGATTGAGGGTGGAGTTAAGGTTACTTATGTAAGTATTTGATATGAGGGTGGGTGGGTGGGAATGGGGATAGGGTAGGGGAGCAGAGTGAGCCTGAGCGAAGTGAGGGGGAACAGAGTGGAATGGCCCAGACTCTTGTACAGCACTGAAAAAGACAATCAGTAAGGAGTTATATTTGAAAAATAGAGCTGAAATGTTGTATAAGAAAGATTATAAAGGAGTAAGTTTGTAGGTGTTACCAGGTAAGAGACAGCAGGGCAAAATAGACTAGGTGCTAGTCTCAGAGAGAGGAGCATCTGATAACTAAGATGTCCTACTCAGAGGAGAAAATGTTACAGGTAAAAGTAAGGCATATTCAAGGTGCTGAACCAGCAGTTAGTGATTGCTGCCAGTTAGAGGGAGGAGGTATTGGGCTGAAGAAACAGAGAAGATTAAGGTAAATATAGAGTAGAGGGGGTTGGGGGACAGGAGGGTGATCTACGAAGGGGATCGGGAGTAAGAGACTGAGGTACAGAGTCACAAAATAGCTAGACCAGAACTTAAGCACATAGAGTCACTGTTTAAGGATGGGCTCCAGGCTGGAAGGTCCAAAATGCAACCTTTAGACTGTGGATTCTCAAGGACCAGACTTGGCTTGGGGTTCACTGCCTTGACCAAATTGAAGGGAAAGCACAGTTCTAGGAGTTTCTCCTAATAAGGGTAGAGAGAAATATATGTTAACTACATGCAGTACAGATAATAGGTCTAGTTGGACTGAGATAAAAAAGGGTGAATAACTTAGGAGACTTTAAGGTGTTTAAAAAAGCTTATAGCATTCAAATGAGTGAGAGGGATCATGCAAAGATATGATAGGAGGTGAAAGCAGGGTATTACAGAAAGGAATAGCTGATTTTCCAGGTTTGGAATTAAGAGTGCCTAATCTAGTTATTGAGAGCTAGGCAGTAGGAACACATGCTACACCAAAGAGTTGGTCGCAATGTTTGAGCTTAAGGCTTTGAAATAAATGTGTCAAGGCTTAGGTCTCAGTTACTACACCTGAATAACTTACAGTTGCCCAGTTTGAGCCTACAGTTTAGAATAATATTGTCTGGGTATGGAAAGTAACAGTATGTGAGAGTATTACCTATAATAGCATGCCTGTTATGGGACTATGCAAATATCAGTTGGATCAACATACTATCAAGATACTAAGGTAAGTTTGAAGGGGTAAGTGGGAGCTAGGAGCTAGAGAATGGGTTATTAGTTATACCTGCAGGGCATATGTTGTAGTTTAATACCGCCATCTAGTGACCGTTCATGATACTTAGGAATACAGTAGACATGAACATAAAATATGGTAAGGGAAAGCAGTTAGTGGTTTAATGGGATATCCCAATTATATTTGCAAACTCTGTGTGAGTTGAACAAAAGCACTCAGGAAATTAATAACTGATGAGGGACTAGTGAGTGAACTAGTGATTCTCATATTACAAGCATTCGATTAGGAAGCAAAGAAACAAGAGCTTTGAGTGGATAGACACAGCATCTGTGCTATGTGGACATTTAGAGAAGCAGTTCCTAATTGGTGTAGTCTCGGTGTTCTTAGTTAGCTGCCACTAAATAACCTGGGTACAATTGCTGTTAGCTGAGCTATGCTGTGTCCTCTTGGTTGAATGTTGTCAGCATGCAGGCGAACAATTAGAAGTGAGGCTTTCCCCAGTTTTACCAAAGGCAAACACAATCTTAGCGACCATGGGTCAGATACAAAAAATCTTTACTGATTGTGGATCAGATACCCAATATTTAGTGACTATGGGTCAGATAGAGCGACTATACTGTGGGGGCAATTAGGGAGCAGTTGCTAATTGGTGTAGTCTCGGTGCTACTAGTTCATTGCCATAAGTAACTAAAGATACAATTGCTATTCACTGAGCTGCTTAGGTGAGCAATATCAGCACGCTTACAGCAGTTAAAAGTAAAGATTTCTCCAGATTTGGAAATTTTTTTTAGTTTTATTGCTCCTGTGGGGATGTGAGGTCTGATAGTTACTTAGAACGAGATTGTTTTATGGTCTGAACTTACCAGGGAGGGTCTGACCTTATGGAGACTTTGGAAGTCCCCCTACCTGTCCCAGATGGCAAGAGAAATCTATGGGCAGAAGAAGTAATTATCAGCCAGTGTGATGCTTCACTTCCGATAGTGCATGCCAAGCAAACAGGTCAGTGGTGGCACTGCCCAGGATAAATTCAGGCCATGTTGGAATAGAGCAAATTAAAATAAATAAATAAATCATAACATTATAGCATAGTATGAACATTAATATTTCAAACAGTATCAAGATAACATATTTTATTTCAGTTTTTAATCATAGTGATTCTTAAAATTCCCTTATTCTCTCCCCCATTGGTAAATGTCATACCCATTTACATTCCCATCTGTAAGCATTATGGCTAATTCTGTTTGTACTAATAATGTCTAGGCCAATATGTGTTCCCACTAAACATACCAGACAATATTCCTCCCATGTTAGTGAATATCAGTCACAAATGTTTTTATAAATGTCATACACAGTTCTTTCTACAGAAGTAGAAAGCTGAGTTGTGTGCTCATATGTATTAATTTTTCTGTTAGTTTTCAAGTATGCATCATCTAACAATATCCACATTGAATGGTTTTAGTGCCGCCTAGCTTCAGGAAATGTTGGAGTAAAAATAAAATAAAACTTTAAAATATAAACTGTCAGCAAATGTTCATTATTCTTTTGTGTATTGCAGATCAGAAACTGATATTACTGAAGAGGCGACTATATCCGTGAAAGATCAAAAGGAGGATAAAACCCAGGAAGCTGCTGTCGACCAAATAGCAGAAGAATCAACAGATGAGGAGATGTCACAGAATAAAGTGTTACACACAACAGATGTGCACAACTCCAGCTGGAAAGAGGTAAAAGCTACAGTACTTCAATCTCTAGTAAAAGTGGTGCGATTTGGCTTTTGTGTTTGGTTTATCCTAGTTTATGGGAAGAGAGTCCTAGTTTGTCAGAAAGTGTGTTACTGAACATTAACCACATAGAACGTTTTAATTTGTGTAGATATTGCCTCTTTCAGAGACAGAATACTTTTTTGTATTTAGAGATCACAACTTTTTGAGTACTCTTTATATCCCAGTGTGTAGCCTCAGATTTCTGTGACATGGTTGTGGGTGCTTGCCTTTATACCCATTTTTAAACTGACTTCAAAATAATGCTGGCTGTTTTGATAAACTCCTAGGAAACTGTAGTGCATGAATTACATAAAACAACAATCAATGGCAGTGTAACAGAAGAAACATTGATACAAGAGCACACAAGATGCAACCCTTTCAATAATGTGCCACCTCCTCAGTCTGATGAACTTGATATGGAGGCAGTTGCTGAACCAGTGGTAACCGAACCAGAGGCCAGTCCTTTACAAGAGGTGAGTGTCTGATGATTGAACCAGAGGCCTGTCTTTTACATAAGGTGAATGGATAATGACTGAATCAAAGGTCAGTCCTTTACTTAAGGTGAGTGGCAGATGATTTGTTACCCTCATGATTGTTCTTATTATGAAAAAAAAATGTTTTGGTGTGAAGTATATGAACTTGGGTACAGATCCAGATGTGGGAGTCAGGAGTTGTTATCAATGAGGTAGTTTGGAAATCAGCTTTATCATGGTGAGGTTGGTCACTTATATTTAAAGTAGCATCCTGTGTCCCCCCAAACGGTCATTTATTTTCACAGCACAATGTTTTGTTGAGGTATGTAACACATTTGTTCAGGTTTTTTGATTCTGAAATGGTTATTAAACATGGGAAGTTTGAGTTTGACCTTTATTTTAATAACAATGTCTTTTCTACATGTGCCACATCTTTCTATCATAAATTCAGCAGAGGACCCAACACCTGGCAGAAAGAGACAGAGTTTGTTTAGGAACTGTATTATTAGGGTAAGCCACAAGACACAGAGAACCAATGAGCCAGGTGAGTCTCAGATGAGTATGAGTACTGAGTATAACTCACTGTCTGATACTGTTAGTGTTTCATCTGCTGCCTTTATTTTGCTTCTCCATCAGGAAACACTGTATGTCATATGTTGTGATTGCTTCCTGTAATAACTCCACTTCCATTGTTAATTCTACCACTCCTTTGTGAATGTATTAGTTTTAAATCTTCACAGTAATATGTAATGCACTTTCTTAAATGATCACTCTAGTACAAAATGTTCGAGTGATAATATGATATATTCTCAAATGTATGCCCTGGGCTGAGCCTAACAGTCCAGTTAGATCATTGCTTTAAACTAGTAAGTAAAATACATTTATGTAAATGAAAAAGACCTTTATGGATTAGTTGAAATATTTAGATGGCTATCAGATACCTGCCAACTACTGTAAGTTAAACTAAGAGAGAAGACAACTGCAAACACTGTTAGAATCAGTGTTTCACCTCTTACCTCTCAAGTGTCATTGATTGTGTGTAATGTCCTGTCTCCTTTTCTGTTGTTTTTTATTCCTGCAGTGACACTGGGGTACACCCCCCACCCCATTATTAAGTAATTTCCCTGACTTAAAGGACCACTGTAGGCAGAAACTGATTCACTCTCAAGCTTGCTTCCCCATGCCTCCTCTAAAAAGTGCAGTGGCCAGTTGGACTATCCTGGTAAGCAAACACAAATAAATAAATATAATAGATAAAAAAATTACCCTGTCATAAACTTCCACACAGTCTAAACCTGCCAGCAATGAAATAACTACTTGTTTCTTTTCTAATTTTTTTCTAACCCCCGAATGCCCTTTTGGGGACAGATGTCCTTCTGTTATCTTGTTTTCTTGAAAAGCAACCTCTTGTCATCATGCAGTATGAGTGCACAGCTGATGAGATTTGCTCAGCCTAGGTTTTCCAGTTAACTAATGTTCTGTTCACTTACAGTAGAATTAGTAAGAGATAATGAAAAACAGCAGCTAATGTTAGCAGATGTCAGCAACCATTAACCAGCACTTTTCAGATCAACATTATTTACTTAAACTGTAGCACTTTCATCCTGCTATCGACAAGACTTCATCAGAAATCTTGATGATAGTAGGATGAAAGTGCAAAACATTAAATAAATATGGCGAATTTGAGGAGCCTCGCATTATTCTTTTAGTGAGAAATATTAGTAAATATGAGAATACTCAGTGGATGTGGTTTATTTGCATAATATTTGGTTCGTATATATGCATTATATGGGTTTTAAAAAGTACTACCTGAATTGTAAAGAAATATCTAAGATAGACTTTTTAAAACGTAGAATTTTGTAAGTTTCAGATACTGTCTTTCTTCTACCTTCTTTATATCAGTCAGCCAAAGTATTTAATTTTCTGGCTTGCAGAGCTCAGCAAGTTACTGAATTGCTTTCTACTAGTTATCAAGTTTCTTAACCTTCAGAGTAAAAAGGGCTCAAATGGGTTTGTGGATGCTAGAAAGGGGAAAGAATATAACTGCAAATGGCAGTACATAGTAAAAGAATTGTTAATGCTTAGTTCCCAAACGGCTTTTTGACTCCATTGAGTGTGAAATAGTAAAACATAACTACAGATTCCTTGCTGTTTATGTTTTCATTGACAAGAAGTTTTCAGATGTGATAGACAAGATGATGTAAGAGCAAGGGAGTGAAATTCCTAAAGAATAGAAATTGGTTTCGACCATAATTGCTTTTAACAGACACAGAGATTAACACTCCACCCCAGCCAAGTACTGTTCAGTTGAAGAGATCTGTAGAAATAATTCATTAAACAAACTGTTCCAGAGGAATGGCTGGAGAATTTCGTATACGAAGAATTTTCTGATTTCGTTTATCCATAGCAACATTGTGGAGACAGATTTCCTGATTATGTGGGAACTGGAAGAGAAGAAGAAAGATTTCTGGAGCTGATTTTTTTTTCATCTTAGAGGAGAGAAAAGAGAACTGATAGCGTTATCTTGGTATACAAAACATTGCACGTGTGTACACTCACACACACACACACACACACACACACACACACACACACACACACACACACACACACACACACACACGTGTGGTTTCAATACATTTCGTCACTAGCTCATTTAATCAACAAAAAAATACTGTGGCACATTTCTTCTAAAGGTCATTTTTCAAAACCACTTTTCATCAAAACACATTTCATTGAAAATTGTTTAATGGTGTGGAAAATGATTGCTGGTGTGTTTTTAGAGTATAAGAATTATAATTCATTGTACTGTTGCTCAGTATTTGTACCATGCTAATGCCCTCTGTTATGCTGTGCCGCTATCTCTAGAAATTTATGTATGTACACCAGCAGTGATTTAGAGAGTAAGGAACATTGTTTTTTCTCCACAGTTGTATAACTATAGAGTTAATATTTTTATGTTAGGAGATGTACAGGGGCTTGCTGCTTCCCTGCAAAAAAAAAAAAACTGGAGGTATATTTAGGGTATATTAAATTGCCGATGATACAGAATGTGCCAGAGTGTTTTTCTTTATTAAATGAGTTTGTCCAGAAAGGAAACGTAATTGTATGTGTGTGTATATATATATATATATATTTTTTTTTTTTATACATATTATTTATACATTACATGCACACACACACACAAACACACAAGGTTGTCTTACATAGTGTGTTTTGTAACACTCTGCAATTTCAGAACTCAGAGATAAACCACAGGCAACAATGCATCTGCAGTAATTTAACTAGGAAGTCCATTTATGGTTTATCACTATCATTTCAGCATCTTCTACTGATTTAAATTAAAAATGGTTTCAAAAGGTAAGTAGAAATTATTAGTACAAGCCTGCTCTGACATTAGAAGGTGCCATCCCCAATCTGTAGGCGTTCCTAACCCCCACTGTTTACACAATGGGTCAGATTCCAAAAGAGTTGCTCTCAGTGTAAGTCTGTCCTGATTCTGAAAGACTTGTTCTTAGTGAAAGTGACTTATGTTGGTGTAAGGCCTGTCTATAAACAGTCTTACACCATGGGCCAGATTCAAAAAGACCTGCTGTCAGTCTGCTGTCACTGTAAGTGGTCGCTTACACTGAGAGCAAGTGTTTTGGAAGTGGGTCCCTTAACTGCTCAAGAAGGGCAGTAACTGACACTTTTAAAGCATTCAGCAGGAATAAGTCTGTAATACAATTGCTTTTCAGTATCACAGTAACAAATGACACTGCATTTCTTCTTCTTCTTTCAGCTTTTCCCGGTTAGGGGTCGTCACAGCGGATCACCTGTCTGCTCATGATTGGCAGTGGAGTTTTACAGTGTCGAGTTGCCAGCCCGGCGCCCAACCAATGTTCTGTGAGTTCTTGATTGTAACTATTTGACAATGTCATCTCGCTGTTATGAAAGTCGACAAAATGGTAAGTTGACATTATGAAGCAGATCCATAGTAATATGCTTAAGAAAGTAGCAGGCAATTGAAAACTACAGTGCTTAACAGGTAGAGCTTAAAGCAATGAATCTCCTCTTCTAGACTTTTGATTGGATTAAGTTAGTATAATTTACCTACTTTTGAGTAATGTGCCAGCACATGCTTAGTAATAAGCTTTGAAAGATTTACTTGAAACACTTTACACCACATTGCATAATTATTTATTGTTCATAACCCACCATATAAGCCTTGATAGCAAATTACCTGTTCATAGTCTAAAGCCTTGATATCTGTTTATGATTGGCTATGCAAGCCTCAGGGAGGAATGTATGTTATGCGAGAACCACCACATTTAATCTGAACACAGGTACAGTAAAAGAAGGAGGGGGCATTAGCTGTTGTGTAATACAGGCTCTTTGGAAATGTAACCTTCTTATCCTGCTTGAGAAGGATCATCTCAAGCAGAATAGCAGCCGGTTCATGTTTGCAGAGAATCGTTTTTAGTTTGGTAGTGTTATTACCACCCCTGAGGGTTGTGTAATATTTTCCTGTCTGGAAGACAGCTGACTGCAGATGTGCATCCTAGTATGTCCATAGTTATCCTTAACATAGAATCGGTTTCCTGCTTTGATGAAGTTAGAGACGCCATTTACCAGTTCTGAGTCAGAACAATCTGCAGATGCATTTCACCCCTTCATAGTGAATATGCATGATCTCCAAAATCGAAAGTAAATACTGAAATATATAAACACTAAAGGAAAGCATTTGGGAGGGTATACCTTTATTTATTTGAAAGGAGATTGTACGATGCACCAAAGTGTGAAAGTAAAACCTCCAGATTTCTGAAATGTCGAGGACAATATTGTGAATTCCAATGAGCAAATGCACATTGGCATTCGCTCATTTGAATTCGGCATTTCAGGTGCAGATCGCACTATAGCGGGGATCAGGAATTGAACCCTTTCCCCTCACTGTAGTGCGATCTCGGAGTTTGTATATTAAAGTAGGGGGGTGTGGGGGCTGCTGCATAACAATGTTTGGAGATGTTTGGAGTTCAAAAATGGTTTTCCAGATTACTATTTTGAACATTTTGTTTTTGTGACATTTTGTGTTTCAGCATTTAAAGTCGCACAGTAATGTGATCATGCAAGTGTCTTTCTAACAACGAAGGTATACCATTTGGGAGGATGTGTATACCTGACTAGCCAAGTACAATTCATAAAATTAAAAATATCCAGCAGAAGCACAAATGTTTCAGGTTCACAGAGCACCCTGTAAGCTGTGGTAATGTCTTTGTGATATCTGATTTTTTGATGTGCTGGACAGACACTCATCTCACTGAGACCTGGAAGAATACTTTGTAAGAAAAAGGTAACTGTGACCTGCTTCCATCAGCCTAAATTATGAAATGTGAAAAGTAGATGATGAAGTCTTAAGGATCACCAAGAAAAGTATGAGCTGGTCATTGCTGTCTGAATGTCAGCATTCATTGGGACTCCATCCTACAAAAGATACAACTGGACATGGTGTCTTTTTCAGATATACTAGTCAATAATGGAGCTATTTCCATCATCTGAAGTATCACCCCAGTTTGATTACAGAACGTGGTGACATAGACAAGAGTTTCTGTGATGTATAAATTTAAGCTTTCCTTTTGACTAATAGGCTGCAGCTCTCCTCCAGAAGAGTTCATTTTGTTACATTTGTCTGATTGAGACTTCACCTATGAGCCCCTGATGGTCAACTTCATGAGGTCTCAACTTGTAGATTTAAACTCATGGAGAAACTCATTCCCATATAGTAGTATTTGCAGAGAGGCCCCTGTACCACTTTTATAAGGAGCAAGCCCTCTACAGTCCCCAAGTGTATGTATACCAAATTCATGGTCATATAGATAAGGGGAAAAGGGAAAAGACCACACACATTACAGCCATTTGCTGACACAAACATAGTAACTGTTCATGCAGTAATTCTGTACAGAAAATAGTAATCAAGGATATCAGCACTGGAGGGGGGGGGGTGAACTCGATCAAAAGGAACCTAATCTACTTTTCAGTTAGCAAGGTATAAGAAAGCCAGTAATTAATCTTGTCTATCCTTTTAGAAAATTAGCATTCTAACTCACCCCCATCCCTCCATTTCCTGTCTCCTTATCACCACCTATCTTATGTCCTCTTGAATGCACCCATGGATTTTGTCTTCATCATCATGTCTGGCGACCCATTTCAAAAGGTCCACAAACCTCAGATCCAGTGAGCAATCAGTTTATACAGTCTACAGCTTGTCTTTCTCTGTCTTTCCTGGTCATGGTAACCCCTACACACCTTCCAAACATGACCCTATGCATTCATGCTGTGTACTTATCCCCTCTAGTCTACAGTAAGAGTCCAGCCTCCTCAAGTCTATTGTCATACCCTGTCTATTCCATCCCACATGCACTTCTTTGTACTCTGTACAGCATTCTGAGGTTCCTGTCCTTGTACGACCTTCATTACATTAGGTTCAGCCTCAGAATTGCATGTTCATAAGTTCAACCTCATTAGGCAACAGCAGAGAAGGAGTATTGGCTCATTAATTCTGGAGTATTCCTCCTTGAGGATACAGCCCATCATTCTGTTTGCTGCTGTCATGGTCTTGCTCTTCTTGTGTTGGCCATTCCAGCGTGATACACAGCCACTGGTCCTTTTCCTTCTTTCTTGTCATCAGTTCCTGGGTTGTTTTAGCCCAAGTGCAGCAGTTCACATTTGACTGCATTAAACCAGCTACCATCTTTCTACCACCTTGGATTGCCTTTCCAAGCCATTACTTAGACCCTTCTGGCCAAACTGTGCTCTGCATCTGTCTTGTGTCATGCATAACTATGCCTGAAATAAACACATTGAAGAGTACTGGACCTTGGACTGACCCTACCCTAAGCTGCACAGAACACATAATCTATTTTTTTTCTGTATATAAGCAACAGAGCTTTGAAAAAAATGACACTGTTACACCCCCCCTCCCCACACAAACACACACACACACACACACACACACACACACACACAAACACACTCAGGTACCAAGTCACTTTTCTTGTAGCTGAGTATAAGCATTTTCACACAAACTTCTGTGTCCTGTGTACAAGGTCAGTTACCCTAGTTTTTGATTCTCAACTCTTCCTCACTACTACCATGAGTGGTATTCCTTTTCCTGTCTAACCTTATATTTCATTCCCATTATGTAGAACACCACTACTATTCCATTCTGCTCCTATCTTTCATAAGCAGACTGTATTTTGGCACCTCCATATTCCACCCCATTTTTTCATTGACCCATGATTCTGTGATTCCAAGAATGTTCACTCTTCTCTTTTACATTTCTGCTTATAGCACCTCTGTACCTTGGGACCTCCATGTCCCACTCCCCTTTTTTTCCACTGCCCCATGATTCTGTGTTATTAAGAATGTTCAGTCTTCCCTGTTGCATCTCTGCTTACAGCTCCTCCCTCTTCCTGAAAGCGGAACTTCCTGTGTGAGCATACATGATGGCAGATGAAGCTCTAACTGACAGTGGAGTGGAACCCATGTGAAGGGTTGAGCATAGTGAGCCAAGTGTTTTTTTTTTTTCTTTTCTATTTTGCTATTTTTCTTACTATGTTTAGAGGTGCTGCACAGTATGGAGGATGAGTGGAAGAGTGGGGTGTTTAAAGCACACTGCATGTGAAAGGAGAGATCTAAGAATTTTGGGTAAAGATTAAGGTGTGGAAGGTAAGAGCGAGGAAGTGAGAGAAGTGAGAGCATGGTAGGAAAAAAGCTTTATAAAAAGGCTCACTCACTTGCTTGAATCACTTGAGCTTGTATCTCAGTTATTCAAGAATAATAGCTTTAGTCATCAGGTATTTATGTCAGCTTTGCTAGCAGCACACATGATCAGGATCCAGTTGTTCCCATGTGTTTGTGACCTGTGTGCTTCCATGTTGCAGCCACCTGGAGAAAGAGCAAGATACGTGTGGTGCTGGCTGTCAGTGATCACTGTTTTTCTGCACCAGTTTTGGAGTGAGAGGAATAAAGAAACCGGGTATGTGGTGTGCAAAGGTCTCTTTTTATAACTGCATTTGTTCATATTATACAGAACTTGAATAAATGCTTTCTGAGTTTGAGTGTACTTTAGCTGGTGTAGTACAAGTCTGTGTTAATGTATTTTTGTGAAACAAGCTTGGATAAATCAGACCAAGGCAGTAGAACATTAAGAAGCAGTGCTACTTGACCTTTTTGTACAATGGAATAAGAAAGCAAGAGGGTGAAAGGTTAAGTAATAAAACAATAAATAAACGGGATGCATCTTTCATTTAATATGTGGAGTGTGTCTTGTATGTTTATTCATGAAGCGATCTAGTAAAGGCTTTTCTCAAACACAGCCAGAAGGATGAAAGGTGCTTTAGTCCACATAGGATCATATGAGGTTACTAGGCAAATGGCCATGAGGCCCTTACAAGCCTAGCCAAGAGTTTATCCCCCAAAAAAGGAACCTCAGTCAGCATCTGTTGCCCCTGTCAGTGAGGGACACAGGTGGAACCCCAGGACAAATATGTGGTTTCCCATCCACTCATCAAGGTTGTGCTTGAAGAGGGTCAGCGAGGTACCCCTGTTTGACGTGTATGGGTAATCTGTTCCAGAGACGGGACAGCCTCTGGGAGACAAACCTGTCTCTCCAGCAGGTTTTGTTGATGTCGCATATTAGATTTAGGCCTTTTGAGCAGGTAATGCACTTGGAGTTAGACTTACAGATGTGGAGCATCTCTAGTAGGGCAGAATCCAAAATTGCTTTGTAAGTGAGACTTTTTGTAGGCAAGACACAGATCACCTCTAGGCAATCTGTGCAATACTGAGTAGAGTGATAGTGATAGTGATTTGAGCCTGTCCACATAGGACAGGTGTTGGAGGCCATGCATTCTCTTTGTGAGTTATTTCTGTGGCCTTTCCAGTTGGTGCAGGTGTTTGGAGAGGTACATACCAAATGGGGTGTTATACCCAATTATAGGCCTAATGAGAGAGGAGTACAGAGAGGTAATAACTTCCTTTTTTCTGGATGCAATCCCTTTACTTATGAGATGAACCAAGTAAAAGGCATTTCCGACCACTGCCGCCACATGATGGTCGAATGTGAGATGTGAGATTGTTGTCAACCTGAGTACCCAGATCTCTCACCACAGGTTGTTTGTGTGTGTGTGTGTAGATATATATATATATATATATATATATATATATATATATATATATATAAAGTTGATTTTGCCTTTTGCCTTCAACTTGCCAGCCATCACCTCCCCAAGTCATAGCCCCTTTGTTGTGCAGTGGCAGACACTTACTCTGGTGACACTTGACAGGTGAGAGCCATTGCCCATGCAGGATTGGAGTGTTTGAGCCTTAACCTAGCCAAAGATCATCAGTCTTCTGATCACCTCCCCACTCAGCAAAACGTCTATACTAGTAGCACAAGGGACCCACAAAGAAGGGCCAATGTCAGGATCAGTCTTCTCACTGCCTCAGTCTCCCATTGACTAGGGATGAGTATAAAGTAGTTATTCATTTGGATGGTCAGAACATTTCTTTAAGCTTTAACCCCACCCGAGGTTGCTGATGTGAGCTCCCATGTCACTGTGAAGGTGTGCTGCCCCTTTCCTATGTGCATGTATGCTACCAAACATCCAATAATAAAGGATGCCATCACCTGTTTAGCAACACCTGTCTAAAGTCCTCAGTCCTTCCTGTTTTCTGTGGTTTATAGGTTCTCAGGTACTTACTAGGTTATTGATTTGTGAGGATCTTAAGAAGCATAGCCTTAAATTCCCATGGTAGTTTTCATCCGTTATATTTTGAGTATAAATAACCCAGAGCCGGGCAGAACAATGATATGTTGAGATGTTTAGTTATTGCCCCTATCCATGGTGAATAAGGGAGCTAAACCTGGGGAGAATCTGTAGTTTCCCAACTATTCGTCCAAATTATGTGTGACTAGAGTAAGAGAAGTACTTAGCCTTATGTGGGGTGGAGTGAAACATGGTTCTATAGAAGAGGTATTCTCTGTGATACATACCTATTCCTCCAACATGTGCTGTTTATGTTGCGAACAAGAGTGATATCCCTTGATCGCGTGTTCATTCTGCTATAGGACTTGTGAATGTGTAATAGGTCTGACAGGATAGCATCTGTTGAGGCTGTATTTTGCAAGTAGAGGTTGTCTGTATGATACTAAGTAGACAGATGAGGCTTTGAGATGGTTTGCATAGTTTTTGTGATTTAGACCCTTGATTTTTGTAGTGACAAAGTGTTGTGGTCATACCAGTTGTGATAAGTGTCTGGACAGGTACATACCAAATGGGGCAGTATATTCAGTGATTGGCCTGATGAGTGCCGAGTACAGTGGAATGATTACATCCCTTAACCTAGATGCCATACATTTAGATATAAGCTGTGTGATGAAAAAGGATATTTTTTTGCAGTAGTGGATATATGGCACAAAATGCACTGAACCGACCAATATAGCCAACATCCTGGCAGATAGGTTCATTGCAAACTTCACCCCCTTCTCACCCTAAAAGGGCCCATAACTATACCAGAAGAATGTAGTGCCCCTGAAATCACAGACACTCTGGTTAAAACAGCCCTCTCCAAAGCCAAAAACACAGCATCAGTGGGACCGGACAGTGTCCCAGGCTGTGTCCTACATGTGCTCAAAGATGAACTAACCCCTCACCTAAACACACTGTTTAAACTTAGCCTCTCCACAGGCTACGTGCCCACAGAGTGGTGCACAGCAATGGTTATTCTGCTCCACAAAGGTGGAGCCACAACAGACCCTGGGAACTATCGCCCAATAAGCCTGACTAGCTTGGTCTGCAAAGCTATGGAGTGCATCATCATGGATCTCATTAACAGAGACATTGGAAACCTCCAAACACTGGACCCTACCCAGTTCAGCTTTGTTAAGGGCAGATCATGCCTCCTAAACCTGGTGGACTTCTTTGAGACAGTTACCAAGGCTATAGACGAGGGAAAGGTGGTCCACACAACCTACCTAGACCTCGCAAAGGCTTTCGACACCATTCCCCAATCAGGTATTATAGACAAGCTCACCAGCCTGAACATAAACCCCTACGTCACAAGATGGACTGCCACCTGGCTCACGGACAGAAGCCACATGGTAAGAGTTGCAGGAGCTAGGTCTGACTCTAAACCAGTTACAAGTGGCATTCCCCAGGGCTCAGTCCTAGGACACTTCCTGTTCGGCATATACTTCTCAGAGGTACAGGCAAGCACAGGAGGACTATGGCTGATCAAGTTCGCAGATGACTGCAAACTAGGGGCTATAATTGACTCTCCGGCTGACACAGACATCCTCCAAGAAGGTCTCACTGAGACAGATACCTGGTGTCAAAACCATGGCCTCAAGCTAAATGCCAAAAATTGCATAGTCATCCCCTTTGGAAAAAACACAGTACCCACAAACTACCACATAGGTGGTAGCCCTCTAAATATGGAAGACGTAATAAGGGATCTGGGGACCCAAGTAGATAGTAACCTCTCCTTTGATAATCACATTGCCAAAATGGTTAGAAAATCCTTCTATGTGGCCCACCTAACCACAAAAGGGTTTGCATCCAGGTCGAAAGAGGTCATTTGGCCCCTCTACGCATCACTCATCAGACCCATCATAGAGTACAATGCCCCATTTGGGATGTACCTTACAAGAGACCTGCAACAACTGGAAAGACCACAGAAGTACCTCACCAAGAGGATCATTGGCCTCAAGCAGATGCCCTATGCAGCTCGACTGAAGAAACTCCAGCTGTACTCGGTTGCATACCGCCTACTCAGAGGTGATCTCTGTCTGACATACAAGGCCATGTCCAACCTAGAATTGATGGACATGCTCCACCTAAAGAAAACCACATCCCCTCGAGCCACACACTCCAGGGATCTAAACCTCACCACAACAATAAATAGGACGTGCTGGAGGGATAGATTCCTGTCCCAGAGAATTCCCATGCTCTGGAACAAGATTCCAATGTACATTAAGCAGAGCTCCTCGCTAACCCTCTTCAAGAGAAACCTTGACAAGTGGATGGGAAAGTTTACCCCAGGAATCACTTCATTGGCTCTGCTGGACAGAGGCACAGGGAACTAATCAAAGGGGGCGGCGAAAGCCAACACATTCCGGCTAGGCTTATAAATGCCTTGGGGCAGATAGCCTAGTACCTACCTACCAATCTATGAATCAAAGAATAGTGATATAGATTCCCAGATCACTGACTGTGGGGTGTGGTCAGTGTAGTACTTACAAGTGAAGTCATGCTTATCAAAGGATATGATTATACATTCCTTGTCATTTAGTTTTAGTCCATGGTTTTGACACCTTCTGTTTGTTTGGAAAAGGTCCTCTTGGATGATTTTGGTGTCCTCTGGGGAGTTTATGATAGCATCAAGTTTACAGTCTGCAAACTTGGTCAGCTATAAACCCTTAACACTTGCTTTAACCTCTGAGGAGTACATTTCAAAGAGGATGGGACCAAGGAGTGAACCCTGGGGTACACTGCCAGTGACAGGTCTTTTAGAGGAGGAGGTAGAGCTGCCCACTCTAATTTCCTGGGTTCTATTTGATTTTTTTCAATAAACATCTTTATTAAATTATCACGTATGGCATAGGTAATCTTACATTTATATAAATGGAAAACAAACAACAATGACACCATTTTAGTTGCAAACATTATACATAGAAAAACTAAAAAACACTGCTCCAAGCCAAGACCAAAAGACATGGACACCAGAAGTTAGTGCTTTCATTCACTTTAATATGCTGTGAACTTCATCAGAAAAACATTCTAACCACCCTAAGACAGCATTTAAATACTTACTTAGCAGTCACATGACTGAATAATCTTAATTAAAAAGAAAGCTCATTTGTGTAAATGTAAAAACATACATACAAAAATCCATATAATGAAATTAGTAATTATAGAAGTAGAAAAAGTAATTAAGAAGTTTTTTGTACATTCTAATGAGTATCATAAAATGAAGTTTTAAAAGAAATGTTAAAGCTTAGTTTGCAAAAAGCATTTTATGTTAATGGTGTCATTTAGACCTGGTGCAATATCTGCACCCAAGTAAAATTGCCATAGAGATTATTTGCATTCCAGTTCCAGTTCCTGTATTCTGTTTGTGAGCCAGTTTGTTATCCCACTAGTTACACAGGGATTTACATTTAACTGGGAGAGTTTATCTACAATACTTGAATGTGGGATGGTGTTGAATTTCTTTGTGATGTGGTGTGCACCAATTTGCACTCATCCATTGCTTCAGTAATTAGTTTCAAGAAATCAGCCAAGTTAAGTAGTCAGAATCGGCCCTTGATGAATCCAGATTGTCTTGGATCTAGAGTTTATAGGTTACCTATGTCCTTATTTATTAATTCCAACATGGTCCATCCTTACAGATAAGGCTGGTCAGGCTTATGGGTCTGCAATTACCTGGGTGCTTTGAAGCCTCATTTTTCTGCAAACAGATGACTGTTGCTGTTCTCCAGTCATCTGGCACAAAGCCTGTTTTGAGGCTGATATTGAATAATCTCTGCAGGAGTATGACAACTCATGATTTAGGCTGACCAGTAGGTAGACTGGTATGTTATCTAGACCCATAGAAGTAGTGTTTTTGTCCTTAGATAGCAACTTGAGGACTTGTTCTTGAGAGATTTGAGGGGGTATAGATGCAGGTATTGATCTGAAAATATAGGACAAGAAAGGAGGGGAGATGGGGTTGAAGTTTGAACTAAAACTGTCAACTAGCAGACTGGTTATGACTTTTGGATCCACTTGTCATAACCTTTACAGTTAGCTCTGCGCAGTGCTGGACATTGTTTGTGAGATTTCTAACAAAGTTAAAGAAGGCTTTGTGGTTATCCTTCACCTGGGTGTCTATTCTTGCCTCATATCTGGCTTTGGTTGATTTGATTAGGGTCCTTAGTCCCTCTTTAAGTTTAGCATGACACTGATACTAATCCTAAGTTAGAGGTAGGCTTCAGTTTAGTCCAGAAGGAACAGAAATGTACCGTGATGAGTTGGAAAGGTAAACCTTGACAACTTCACTTTTAAACAAAAAAAAGACACGTAGATGCAAGCATTGATTTAGAAATATAGGAGGGGAGCAGGGAATGACATTCGAACTAAAGTTGTCCACTAGTGGATTAGCTATGTCCTTTGGATCTGAGTTTGTGATATCCGTTACTGTTAGCTGTGCACAGTGGTGGACATTTCTGTGATTTTTAACATAGTTAATGAAAACTTTGTGGTTAACCTTTGTCTGCATGGCTCTTTGTACCTTATATCTGTCTTTGGTTGATTTGATAGGGTCCACAGTTCCTTGTTAAGTTTAGCAAGAGCATTGTTGGCATCTTGAAAGTTACATTTATTTTGCACGCTATAAGGCTTTTTTCTTTTAGTACAGAGCATATCAATGTTAGGGTTTCACTAAATGGGTTTGTTTTTAAATTTGGCATTATATTTACTTCTGAGGAGGACAGATGCATCTCTGCAACTATTTACATGTGCATAGAATAAAGGATTCCACATAAGTAGTGGGATTGTCAAGATGGAAATGGCTTTTGGGTTTATTGAGGTCATCACTCAGTTTTAGTAGATTAGCTTTGGCATAATCTCTGAATACTGAGATATTGGAAGATGCTTCAAGCGTCAGTCTTAAGGTGAATGTGACTGATTTGCTGTCCTGTTTGACTTGAAAGGAAGTTACAATTGGTGCGGGGCAAAACTGCACCATATTGGTAAGGACCAAGTCCATGATTTTATCTCTCCTGGTTAGAATGTGGAGTAACTGATCCAGAGAGTTTGTATTAGTGAAGTCCAGAAATTTTTGGCATACATGTTTGTGGATGTATAAGTCTCCTAGTTATTGGAAGGATAGTTGAAGTCTGCTAGTAGAATAATGTTTGGTTTAATGTGTAAGGACTCCATACTGGTTTTATAGGAGGGATGAGCTGAGGGAGATACAGAGGGGGTCCTATAGTTTCTGTGATATAATAAAGGGTCTTCTTAACTTAAGTTGGACTTGAAGGAGTTCTAGGTCATTATCTTGTCTAACAAGTCTTGGAGGTGAAAGTTTTAGGTATATGGAGACACTGCTGTCTTTAGTGCCTTCATCTAATGCAGTGGACATAAACATGTGGAATGTATTGAAACCCTGAACTGACGGAGTGCTCTCATTGGCACTGAACCAGGTCTCTGTGATGATGCATATATCAATGTTTTTCCAAGGTATGGGGCACTTGTAGGGAGTGGAGTTTTTTTTGTTAAAGCTCCTGGTGTTGAGCAGCAATGGCTTTATTTTATCTAGATTATGTTTTGTTATTTTGGAAACTTTAGAAGACTGACATTGCCAAAAAGACAGTAAGGGGTGGTCAAGGAGTTAGCCAAAATACAAAAGTCTTGTGAGGATAGGTGCAGGCCATACCTGGAAAAGCAGTTAAGACTGTCTACCATCTTTTTCCAGGCGTGTGTCTGTTTGTGTGGTGTGTGTGTGTGTGTGTGTGTGTGTGTGTGTGTGTGTGTGTGTGTGTGTGTGTGTGTGTGTGTGTGTGTGTGTGTGTGTGTGTGTGTGTGTGTGTGTGTGTGTGTGTGTGTGTGTGTGTGTGTGTGTGTGTGTGTGTATATATATATATATATAGATATATATATATATATAGATATAGATATATAGATATATTATATATATATATGTACATACATACATACACACACACACACACACACACATATATATATATATATATATATATATATATATATATATATATATATATATATATATATATATATATATATATATATATATTTCTGAGTGCTGGATGTTTTTTTGAATTTATATATATCTATATCTGGGAGCCATTTATAATCTCGAAATACTGAAATGTCGAATTTCAGTATCTCAAGACTATAAACCCTAATGTTTAAAATAGCAAAAGTTCATAATCACAAATTAGAATATCTCAAATTCGCGGTTATGGCCTTACACTATATGATGTCCAAGATTGTGTGTTTATGGTGCGCAGTGCCGTGTGTGGATCTATGTGTTTTGTCAGATAAATGAGTGTTTTGTAAGGGATTTGAGTGGGAGTTAGAGTGTGTTTGAGTGTGCTGATATGTTTTGATGTGTGTGTGAGGGACTGGAGAATGTGTGTGTGTCAGTTTGCTTTTGTTTCCTGTTTGTGCGGCCTTGGAGTTAGTATATATAAGTAGGAGGGTGTGGGGGTGCAGGGGGCTTGCCCCCCTGCATATGTGTGTATGAGTTGTGTATGTGTGTAGTTTTTGTTTGTTTATGTTGTGATGTGGGTGTTGTTGTGTATGTATGGTGTAATGTATGCGGTTTGTTCAGTGTTTTGAATTTCGCGGTTTTGGGCTCGGGGTTTTGTGGATTCGGTTTCATAATTTCGAGATACTGAAATTCGATGTTTCAGTATTTTGAGATTATGGAGTGAATCCATATATATATATATATATATATATATATATATATATATATATATATATATATATATGTGTGGTTCCCCTTTACAATCCCAAAATACTGAAAGCTCGAATTTCAGTATCTCGGGACCGTAAAGGCGAAAATGAAAAATCTCTAAAGTGCATAAGCGCGAATTTGAATATCTCAAATCTGCGCTTATGCAGTGCAGCAATGGGATGGGAAGTGTTTGGCCGGGGTGTTTTACGGAAGTGAACCTAAGTGAGTTGGATGTGTTTTTGTATGTGTGATGTGTGTGTGTGTGTGTGTGTGTGTGTGTGTGTGTGTGTGTGTGTGTGTGTGTGTGTGTGTGTGTGTGTGTGTGTGTGTGTGTGTGTGAGGGAGTGTAGAATGTCTGCATGTGAGTGATGCATTTCTTAACTGTTAATGCGATCTCAGAGTTGGTATATATAAGTAGGGGGGTGGGGGGCAGGGGGGCTTGCCCCCCTGCATAGATGTAGTGTAGGATTGTGTAGTTTGTGTGTTGTGGGTTGAATGGTGTGCGTGTTGTGTGGTGTATGGTTTGTGAATGTTCGGGATTTTATTTTTCGTGTTTGTGTGTTTCGGGATTGTGGGCTGTTCGACTTTATAGTTTCGAGATACTGAAATTCGAGCTTTCAATATTTTGAGATTATAAAGGGGAACCATATATATATATATATATATATATATATAGCTATATATATATATATATATATATGTATATATATATATATATATATATATATATATATATATACACACACACACACACACACACACACACACACACACACACACACACATATGCACACACACACACACACACATATATATATAGATATATATATATATATATATATAGATATAAAGATATAAATATATAACACATACACACACACACACACACATATATATATATATATATATATATATATATATATATATATATATATGTATACACACACACACACACACATACACACACACACACAGATTTTGCATAAGCTAAGACAATTGCTAAAGTCAACAATCCATTGTTTGTATTGTGCATCAGACACATATTGTGTGGGCTTCATCATGTATCTCTTCTTATAGTCCACAGAGGTCTTGCATCATGTACACTACAAGTACTTTGACTGTGTCATATATTTATACTTGTGATGCAAAGACTTGAGTGCATGTACGATGTGGTGATTGCTGGTACCTGACAGGCAAGTGATCATGACCCTCTCACTGTTGAATCTTATGCAGAAATGTAGTTGGCTCAATCGGCACCCTGTGCCGATACCACCAGACAGACCCACCCCCTCAGCAAAAGCAAAAAAACAGTCTCTATATTAAACTGAGCTGATCACCACATTGTAGCACTCGACTTATTCCAGTCACATCCTTAACACTCCACCACCACCCCCAGCTAACTCTTTCATTCAACAGCAAAAAAAAATAAAAATAAAAAAATAAAAAAACATGTCACTGTAATAAGCTGATCACTACAGTCAGATGCACATCCCCAAGCTCTTTCAATCTTTCAATAGTTAAAAAAAACACCACTTCTTTTAAACTGTAACAGATTGCAAGCTAGAAATGTAGCAAACAGTTGCTATAGTTTAGACCACACAGAGAGTGCTGTAGCACTTAGGTTTGACCACAGATGGTATATTGGCTTTTAAAAGCCAGTATTGCACTAAAGGGAGATCAGGATGCTGGATGGCTGATTGCGTTCCCCCATACATTTTCTCCTGGGTTAGTTGCCCTCTCACCCCACCATAGCCATGCTTATGCACCTATTAGTAGGATATTAGAATGTGTAGAGGTATTTGAATGGAGTCAGTGTGACTCTTAGATTATATGTTTAATGCTAGGTGCTGCCTGTGTTGTGTGTTCATGAGACTGCGGAGGATACTTGTTTCTTAGGTTGCATTTAGTAGGCCTTTGCGCTGGTGCTGTGCAGTACTGACAACCTGCATGTTATTTGTTGTGTTATTGTTTGAGAGCTTTGCATCCAATAACATTCTATTACTATATCTGTTACGTTCGGTATCCGTTTGTTTAAGTATTAGGTGGTTGACAGTAAGCATGAGACAATTGCTATGTTGTCTCAGGATGTCCATTTTAACCAAGATGACTACAGAGATGGTTGAAAAGAGTAAATCCATTGTTCCAGGTTCTTACCAGTGTGGGCTGAAGGAGGAATAGTGCCTGTCAGGGTGTGGAGTGATTGCTGGAGGCGCTGTCTCTCTGGTAGTGGAGATAGTGCTGGTCTCAACACAGCTGCACGCAGCTATGAATCAATGATCCATTGCGCCTTCTCTCAGCAAAAGAGTAGCACTAATGCTAAATTATGTTTTCTCTGAGCATATTTCAGAAATGTATATATTTGAAGCTACTTCACAAGTTCAAAGTTTCAAAACTTGGAACTGCAAATGGTCGCGACCATATCATCAAAGTTTTAAAACTTTGAAATTGTAATAAAAAAAAAAATTAAAAACACAAAAATTTTTTTTACATTTTGGTAGGGGGCAAGCACCCCCCTGCACCCCCACAACCCCTGCTAAATAAATACACCAACTTTGAGATCGCACTACAGTGAGGTAAACTGTAAATTTCCTGTTTTATGCTGTACGGCGATCTCCATTCAAAACATTTGAAGTTTCAAAACTTCGATGTTATGCTCTCGACCATTTGCAGTCCAAAGTTTTGAAACTTTGAAATTGTGAAGGGAATCCATATATTTATATACTGAATTGCACATACCTTCCTGTATTTAAAAAAAATATTCATATACAACCCAGGTAATGGTTGTTTTTAATCTAAACTGTAAGTGATGTAACTGATGGCAAGGATGTCGATCGTGACATTGGAACTGTTGCTTATGAATGAAATTGACTGTAAATAACGAAATAATGCAAATAGTGTCCATGATATCTGTATAACAAAGCTTTTCTCCTGGGCCTCCCCTAAAAAAAGGCACTGCTTAGTTGGTCTTTCCTGGGAAACAAATGCCAATAAATAAATTAGAGCAAAAAGTTGGTTTGTCTAAGATTGTTGTGCACCATTTTGAGAAGTTTCTCTCTTCCTCAGTGTTGTGCAGCCCATGAATTTAATATCTGTTATTATTTTGAGGATTGTCATGTGGTTGGATGCAAGTGGGCTTGGCCCCCTGTGGAAAAAAATACTTATTTTGAGCTGCTGTATAACACTTACTGTATCTTATAAAAAACAAAGGAAACTCTCTCTAGCTTTAGACAGCCCCTGACATATGTATACTGACATTCTTTACCCAGTATTGACCTTCCATGTCTCATGACTTCTTTCACATTCTTTATATCCTTGATAATCTTTCCTCTCACTTTCTTCAACTTGCATTTTATCTCTCCGACCATTGCAGTTCTCGTATTTATACTCATACATTTGTATGTCATCAAACCAAACATGTCTGTAGCATTTATATAGGGAGACACCTCAGTTAGCCTTACAGGCCTTGATCTGATTCCATCACATACAAGTAGTCTTCCTGTTGCCCTGACTGTAATGTTCACAGCTCTAATAGTTAGTACTTTCATTAAAATTGCAGTACCTGGGCATATCTTTTCCAAACATCCAAACTACCTCCTCCCCCCTCAGAATTCAAAAAATCTTTATTTTTCTTTTTCTAGAAATGTATTTAGCAAATGTATATCTACCTCTATCTTCTTATACTTTTCATGTACTATTAGTCTTCTAACATCATTTCTATACTACTCACAGTTATCAGTAACTTGGTCACATGAACTTTTTCATTTTTTGACACTTTTACCTGTCATATTTCGTAAATTTCCTTTTCTGTGCAGAAGTTGTATCTCCTATTCACTTTACCTCTTCTTTTTCAGATCCTGCTTCAAATTCCTCTTCTTCACCTTCATCTGCAAGTAAAACACTGAAGCCATTCCCTGACCTTATATATATCACCTCTTTGTTCAAAATTCCCCCTCATTCATTGTTCATTATATTCCTCAGTGTTCTTACATCTCCGAACATCCACCCTCTCCTGGACTGCTTCTTCTGTTTTTACTTCCTCTGGCCCCTTCTTTTCCTTCTGAATCTTTGTTTCCTTTTATTTCTTCATATGTGCTTTCAGCATCATGTTCTCTTTTTGTCTTACCTTATTCCACATCATCTTATAATATAGGGCAGTTAAACCATAAATGACCTTCTTTTCCCTACTTCCTACACATGAACTTACAGTGTCTCACAGAGTGCCCAAATTCCTGACATTATTCACATCTTTTGTTGCATTCCTGAATTCAGTGAGACATACCTCAACAAAAACATGCTTGTGGTTGGGCCCCATATTTTTCATTTCCCTTCTTTCCATTTAATATAACAGTATTTGACAGACGCCGTATTTTATTTTCCGTAACATTCAAAGCCACCCATACCTCACATGTTACAGTGCATACTTTCATGTCATCATACACTTTCTTAATTTTATAAATTCTCTGACATTGTGTGAAAAATACAGTTTTAGTTCTTCTTCATTGACCACATAAGTTCTGAATTGCACATTAATTTCTTCTCAATTCTGTATTTAAATTGTGAAAAATGTATTTGCACCAAAGACTTCAAAAACTTGTCTTACTTTCAGTGATGAAACTTTCAGCCAGCAAAAACACTGCAAAAGTTATTTTCGCAGTTTCTGATTATATTAATGCCCTTGCATCCTCTACTTTGAATCCTAAGGGCAAAGCACCCTTGTCCAACATCTCATTGCTGTTTGTAACCCCTCTTTTTTCTTTTTACTCCTACCAACTATCATCTCCTCATCGTTTTTCCTTCAGCTCAACTGTTTATTTGCATAACCTGGAAACCACCTCTTACTGGTTGTGCTACAGCATTCACTCTCATGACCCTTTTTTCCTGATTTACTTTCCTTTCTGTGCGTCTGTAATGCTTTCAGTATTTTTAACTAAACTGTCGACCACACATGCCCTTAAAATCAACTAATGCACTGATTGGGTATGCCACTGACTTGGCTTACCAACTTTTCCGACTCCTGCACCTCTTTCAGTTCATCCTCAGTGCAGTCCTCTCTAGAAACAGCTCATGACATTTTCCTTGTAATCAGTCATATGCAAAAATGGGTCCATTTTCCACTGCTTCACTTCTTGATAATGTAGCTTCATGTTTCTGTTTCTTGTCCATTATGCATTTTGACCAATACTGTATTATCCAGACCTCCTTGTGTTATTTCTGTAACATTTTCTGCTCTTGTCTCACTGTTTTAACTTCTGCAACTTTGCTGCTTTCACTTTCATTAGTCATTGTTCTGAATGCTGATGGTACCCTATCCCTCCTAAATATCTTTTTCCAGGTGTGGAGCCCCTGTATCCTACTAGACACAAAAATCTCTCTTTACACACACACACACACACACACACACACACACACACACACACAGATAGATAGATATATCTATATCTATCCATCTGTCTGTCTGCTATATATAGTCCAACTCCAGGACCACACAAAAACAAACTACGAAAAAGAAAAAGGTGAAAACAAACATCTAACTCACCTTCTACATCTTCTCAAACTCACAACTACACAAATCTGCAGTCTTTCTCTGGAGATGTTTTGAGACTCTACAGTAGTATGTGATAGACTGTAATTTTCCACGCAATATATTGATGTCTGCAGTGTGATATGCTAGATTTAGGAGGCAAATTTCATAATGAATGTCAAACCTTTTTATAGAGACATAAGATGTTGGAGGAGTAAAGACTCGCAAATTGATAAACTGTGTTCAGATTCTAAAATTTATTCTCAGACACAACAGGTCATAGATGTATTTACAAAATCTTATGCAAAACAGTTTGTCTCCACAAAAGGGGTGATAAGTTGTCCTAGTGACATCCAGGTAACCCCAGATACTGGAATCAAATTAGATTATATTGAAAAACAGCTGCGCAAACTGGATCCAAACAAAGCACATGGAGGAGACGGAATTAGTAAAAGTGACCTGAGAACACTTCAGCAAGAACTTACGGTACCATTATATTTAGTATTCACTATATCATGTAAATATGGGGAGATTCCTCAAGACTGGAGACATGCGCTTATTAAACCTGTCTTCAAGTGAAAGGGGAATAGGACAAACCCAGAGTCATATAGACCCTTAAGTCTACTTTACTGTTGTGGAAAAATAATGGGGAAGGTAATATTGGATAAGTTATTGTCAGAACTGGATATATTGGGACTTAAAACCATATATCAGCATGCATATGTTGATAACAGATCAATTGCCACCTGTAACATGATGTGTTATAACAATATAATATCTATGAATGAAAAATTGTTCTGGTACGTAATTTTTATATATATATATATATATATATATATATATATATAACTTCAGCATTTGACAGTGTCATACACAAAACACTGATCAATAAATTAGTACAACTAGGTATTGAGGTACTCTTGATAAGATGGACAGCAGCATACCTTACAGATAGGACATGGCGAGTATCATACAGCAACTGGACAGGTGAAATCCTTGATCAGAGTGTCCCACAGGGCTCTGTCCTAGACCCTTACTTGTTTAAATTGTATCTTTCAGACCTAACATTTTCATCTAAGGTGTTCTAATGTCTATATGCAGACCTGAAACTGGGTAAACTGATTACATGTTAGAGATAAGGCATTTCTGCAAAATAACTTGACTAAATTGACCATCAAAAACTAAGTATATGTGATGTAAATTATCTAGATTTAACTTCAGCATTTGACAGCGTCATACACAAAACACTGATCCATAAATTAGTACAACTAGGTTTTGATGTATCTTGATAAGATGGACAGCTGCATGCTTACAAATAGGACATGGCAGGTATCATACAGCAACTGAACAGGTGAAATCCTTGATTACAGTCAGGGTGTCCCACAGGGTTCTATCCTAGGCCTTTACTTGTTTAGATTGTATCTTTCAGACCTAACTTTTTCATCTGAGGTGTTCTACAGTCTATATGCAGATGACCTGAAACTGGGTAAACTGATTACATGTGTTACAGATAAGGCATGTCTGCAAAATAACTTGACTAAATTGGCCATTTGGGCACAAGAGAATAATATGCTGATAAATACATCAAAAACTAAGCATGTAAGATTTGGGAGACATAAATTGAAAGGTGAATATTTAATACAGCACACAGTGATTGAAACTGTAGACTCATTTAAGGACCTGGTTATATGGGTAGATTCAGCTATGAATTTTTCTAATCATATCAACTAATTGTTAATGACAGTTATAGAACTATAGGCTGTATAAAAAGATTTATAAAGTCTAGGAAATCAAAAATGGTGAAATCATTGTTTGTTAGTTACATTAGACCCAAACTTCAGTATGGAATAACAATATGGAAACACTATAAGAAAACAAGCATGAGTAAACTGGAAAGAGTACAGCAGAAATATACCAAGGGCATCCATGGATGTGAAAATTTAAGTTATTATGAAAGAATAAAATATCTGAACTTGTACAGTGTCTCTTACAGATGTCTAAGAGGAGATCTTATTCAAGTATAGAGGGCATTTCGAGACAGCTGCCTCTGGGAATGTTTGAGGTTATAAAAAAATACTAGAGAATCGTCAGATAACCTATGTAGAAGATTCTATAGGAATGAGAAGTGTACTAATTGGTTCTCTGACAGAGAAGCTGATGCTTGGAACAGACTACCAAATTACATTAAAGCAAGTACAAGTTTAGATATTTTTAAGAACAGCCTGGACACTTATTATGGGAACAAGTGTTTTGGTAGGATGTATATCACGTTATCACACAGCGTAAAAATTGACCGTCATATGGTTGGCACCATATGTTCGAATTTTTCGATGTGCGAGCGTGTCAATACAGATCTCCGTTACAGCGCAGAATGGGAAGATTTCCCTTTTCTGCACTGTAGTGGGGTCTTGGAGTTGGTATATTTAAGTAGTGGGGGGGTTGGGAGGTGCAGGGGGCTTGCCCCCCTGCTTAAGACATTCAGGAGTTCATTTTTTTGTTTGTTTTTTATTACGTTTTCGAACAGTTACAATTTCGATCATATGGTGACGACCATATCATATTCGAATTTATAAATGTTCGATAGCATAATATAGACGCGTTTTGGTATATTGGCAAGCTACAAGGGCATTAATGCCCATGCTTAAAATATTTGTATGTAAAGCAGCATAGCCATTAACCAAGCTCAGAGTCCAAAACATTCCCTAAGCATACTGAACAAACTGCTTCATGTATTACATTAACTACATCCAATGTATTCAGTTATTTCAATGTTTTTAGGTAGTCTGCACACATTTTTATGAATGAAGTATTGTGTGAGTGGTTTTCTGCGGTGGTGTCCTCAGGTATGTTTTCTTACGTTCAGCAGTTCACTTTTGTCATTATTTATAGTATAGTGCTTTGTTATGATATGCTAGGTTTATGTTGCTTTGTTTTCTTTTTACTTCAGTTACTTTTTTTAGCTAATGTATTTTAGTTAGATACAAGATGCGAGGTGGCTGAAGCTAAGTACCGCCAAACTTCTATTGCAAACAGTCACAAACGATCGCAAAATAAGTTTCCTTAACACAACTTTATTAGTGTTTTCGGAAACGGCTATGCGTTTCCTTCTTCAGAAACAAAGACAAAAACAACGTAGTCACATCCAGCCCGTACTTTAAAACCTTTCATAACGTCATGTGGTACTAATTGATTAATGCACTCTTAATGTTAAATCCCTAATCTACTTAAAAACATATTCTCATATCCTACAATGCCTCGCTATATTTACATTTAACTAATCAATAATTAAAATCACTTTCCAAAAATATACATTTACATTGATAAATATTATGTAAAACTAAGAATGTGAATATAAAAATTGGATCCAATTTTACCAATAAAACAAATGGCCAATACTATTCAAAATTTAATCAATTTTTGGCCATCTTTTAAGATCCTTTGCATTGGTGCATATATACTCAAAGTTACTACTAAATTCATAACAATGATATAAAATCAAAGTATAAGAAAGTAGAAATCCACATGAGAAAACAAAGGAAAAACAAAAGGAAAAAATAAAATAAAATAAAAACAAAATCTGTCATCAAATAAGACAAATGTATCAAGGTAGAATTTATGCTTTCACAGGTACACATTTTATAATGTAAAGAGCTCCTTTATCTATTACAAGCTAACTTTTTTAATACACATTCTTAGTTTTACATAATATTTATTTGTCTTTGTTTCTGAAGAAGGAAACGCAAAGCCGTTTCCGAAAACACTAATAAAGTTGTGTTAAGGAAACTTATTTTGCGATCGTTTGTGACTGTTTGCAATAGAAGTTTGGCGGTACTTAGCTTCAGCCACCTCACATCTTGTGTTTTAAAAGTTTGTATAGCTCTTTCGTTCGTGGTTTGTGGATGGCTAACAAGGAGGTAGCTGGTATGCCTGACTTTTCATCTTCTCCGTTGTTTTTACGACAATTAGAACAAGGAGGTCAAATGGATAACGTTGAAAACAGTCCAGCCTGTAGCACCGTGGAGATAAATGCTGAGAACGGAACTTAACCGTCCTAATACAAATGATTATGGGGCGGTTGGATCGGCTGACACAGAGGTTTGAAGATTTGGATCATAGTATTAAAGGTGGCAACGTGGACGGAGCACCTGTCCCGGTTACTGAGGAGCAGAACTGTTATCAAACACACCCGAACCAACAACCAGCAGGGCATGGGAGGAGAGTTGAAAGCGGAGCTAGCGGTAAAAGGAATCAGCCCCAGCCAGGAAACGACAATGCCCCGATATCGGAAGCGCACAGCTTCCCGCAATTTAAGCAGATAAATAAGGGGAATGAATTTGTGCAGAATGAGCAGAATTCTCTACCCTCCTTGAACACATTTCTTAGTAAAAAGAACTTCTTTTCAATTGATGGCCGAGATATGGTAAACACCGCACATGAACAAGAAGGTACTTTTACAGATATTACGCTTATTATTAGTGAGTTTGATTACAAACTATTTAAATGTAGGAAACTACAATTGGAGGTAGCATACTTAGAGGAATGCCTGGATAAGCATATAGTCCCAAAGGGCCTCCGGCAGTGGAGGTTCCCTGTGGGATTAGTTAATGGATCTGATTTTCATCAACAGCTCTTGAATATGTTCGATAAACAAGGTTTTGAATTTATGCAGAGTTTGATAGGTCACTATGTACAAGAGATAGTGTCTTATCAAAAAGACTTACAGCTGCTTGAACAGGATATTAAAGATAATCCGAATTTTAATAGATATCGATACGAATATTCAAGAATTTTTGCTAGTATTGAAGCAACAATGCTTAAATTATCAAATAATAAGAAAAAGAAGATCGAGAGGGACATATCCCAGTATGCTAATAACAAAGCGTACCCTTTGCCCCCATTAGTAAGTCAGCCCAAATACACTGTGAGAGCTACTAGCACTACTCATCAAGCAAGGGGACAGGGTGTATCCCCACTTGCCATTGATCAGGCACCTGTGTTCCCGTTGGTCGTGGGCCAAGAAACATGCATTAACGACCAGGGACGCAGTAACCAGGCCCAAGGGAAGGATAACATTAACACCAATGGTGGCAACTACAAAACTTCAAGTAGCAATAATAATAACATTGGTGAGTCAGCACCTGCTCAGGATTTTTGGCAAGGACAGGATCCCAATCAGAGGAACTTAAGGTCCAATGGGAACCATCAGTCCCCAAAGAAGAAGAGGAACTTGAAGAAGAAATAATCTCCCCCGAAAACGATTTAAAAATTATTAACAGTACTGAAGGTGACTTTAAAATATACAATTTCACCTCTTTCAATGTGGAACAAAGTATGTGTGACTTCTTTTCAAGAGGGTTAAACTTTGTTCCGGACACACATTTTGATATGGTGAAAACAATAATTGATCTTAAACTGTTTGTACGAAAACTGAATTTACGAATGTTACTTGGGAACATGCCTAGTTTAGTGAATCCCTTTAGAATAGCTAGTGTTTTCAATCCCCCCCTGGCACAGAATTTAAAGGCTTTTGAACTGGCATGTGAATTAGATTTCAGGCATTTGGCTACTAACCATCCCCCGCATAAAAACACCAAACCTAACATAACAGTACAGGATAGGGAATGGATTAGTACTCTAAAGGACTGTAAAGTTAGGGTGATGAAACCCGATAAAGGGAATGGGCTCATATTTATGGACCATTACCTTTATGTTGAAAAAGTTCTAAAACATTTAGAGAAGGGCCCATATCAAGAGATCAGTGTCAATGAAGTTAACATAGCTTACAGGAAGATTCAATATATCTTGCAAGATCTGTTCCTGGAAGATTATATAGACACTGAGCTGCATAGTTATTTAACTATGACATCACCCAGGTTACCAGCTTTCTTCGGAGTACCTAAAATCCACAAATCTATCCACGATCCACCCCTCAGGCCTATTGTGGATGGTAGAGGATCCATTACGAGCGCATGTGCCAAGTATGTTGACACCTTGCTTAAGCCATTGCTAGCTAAGGAAAAACACATTTGCAAGGATTCATGGGGCTTTTTGGACTCTATTAACAAAATCCAATTTGATCCAACTTTAGTGCTCCTCACAGTTGATATAAAGGATCTATACACTGTGATACCACACGATATAGGCCTTGAGTGGGTAAGGGATTTTCTGTTTGCTAGAAAAGTAAATGACAAGATCATCTACTTAGTTGAGACACTTTTGGAGCTTATTCTTTGTAATAACATATTTAAGTTTGAAGGTTGTATGTACATGCAAACATCAGGGGTAGCCATGGGCTTGCCCTGTGGGGGGGGCGTACCCAAATTGCATCTTGGCTCAATGGGAAAACACATTACTATTTCAAAACTCCACGTTTCAAACACACGTCACCTGGTATACTAGATACCAGGATGACATGTTTATCCTGTGGAAAGGGCAACCGGAACTCATTCCTAGCTTCATTGAGTCCATCACCACTTCAACTAATTTTCTAGAATTCACATTCAATTTCAGTGATACGGAGATTAGCTTTTTGGACATCTTGTTAGTGAAGGATTGCTCGAATATGAGATTCAAGAGCAACATCTATAGAAAGCCTACTTACTCTAATGGTTTTCTGCACTATTCTAGTTGCCACCCGCACCATCAAAAGAAGGCTATTGTTAAAGGGCAGATGGTGCGGGCAGCAAGAATGATAACAGATGACCAGGATTTTGAAGTGGAATGTAAAAAGCTAGTTGGCATGTTCAGCAACAGGGGCTATCCATCAAATTTAGTAGAGGAGGTCATTGATGAAGTCGGACACAAACGTAGAACGGGCCATTTTAGTCCCATTCTAGCCTCTCAATGTGTTGTCAATCAAACTAGTCAGTTAACCAGTAATGTTACAAGTAGGGCTGGATCTAGCCAAATTGACAACCATCTTAGGTTCTTATGTACCTTCTCAACGGACCATCACTTCATAAGGAGTATACTAAGCAAAAATTGGACATTGCTTTTAAATGACAAACAGGTTCAGAATACTTGTAGTGGCCCACCAGCTATAACTTTTAGACGGGGGTTAATCTGAAAACACTGTTGGAAAGTGGGCAACCTAAGATGAGGAGTTCTATCGAAGGGATGAGTAAATGCGGCAGCTGTGCTCAATGCAAGCATATTAAAGAAGGTAACATAGCTTTGGTTAACAAAATCCAGTATAGAATTATGGGTAAATATAATTGCAATGCGAAAGCTATAGTGTATGTGGCAATTTGCACAGCTTGCTACGCATTTTACATAGGTAAAACGGAGCATAAATTAAGGCAGCGTGTTTATGAACACTATTACGCCATCTCAAAAGGTGACATAAATAATGCACTTGCATGTCACATTTTAGAATTCCCCAACCACAAATTTGAATTTATGGTGTTGCAAAAGATAGAAAATGCCCCCTATGTGGGGCCATGGCAAATTCATTTGGAGATACAAGAATTATGTTGGCAGATCAGAACAGGGGCCACTTTTCTTCCTGGCCTTAACGAGCATGTATCCATTATTTGTGTATTTAAAAAGTTAGCTTGTAATAGATAAAGCAGCTCTTTACATTATAAAATGTGTACTTGTGAAAGCATAAATTCTACCTTGATACATTTGTCTTATTTGATGACAGATTTTGTTTTTATTTTATTTTATTTTATTTTTTCCTCTTGTTTTTCCTTTGTTTTCTCATGTGGATTTCTACTTTCTTATACTTTGATTTTATATCATTGTTATGAATTTAGTAGTAACTTTGAGTATATATGCACCAATGCAAAGGATCTTAAAAGATGGCCAAAAATTGATTAAATTTTGAATAGTATTGGCCATTTGTTTTATTGGTAAAATTGGATCCAATTTTTATATTCACATTCTTAGTTTTACATAATATTTATCAATGTAAATGTATATTTTTGGAAAGTGATTTTAATTATTGATTAGTTAAATGTAAATATAGCGAGGCATTGTAGGATATGAGAATATGTTTTTAAGTAGATTAGGGATTTAACATTAAGAGTGCATTAATCAATTAGTACCACATGACGTTATGAAAGGTTTTAAAGTACGGGCTGGATGTGACTACGTTGTTTTTGTCTTTGTTTCTGAAGAAGGAAACGCATAGCCGTTTCCGAAAACACTAATAAAGTTGTGTTAAGGAAACTTATTTTGCGATCGTTTGTGACTGTTTGCAATAGAAGTTTGGCGGTACTTAGCTTCAGCCACCTCGCATCTTGTGTTTTAAAAGTTTGTATAGCTCTTTCGTTCGTTATTTTAGTTAGATAGTTAGAATGGGGACAGAAGAATCTTATTTTCCATAAATTGCATTTTCTGATTGGCTAGTTATGCTTACTGCTTTTACTTTTACACTCTTGTTTTAACTTTTTGCTAATGTAAACAAGTTTCATTTCTAGGGACTTGATTTATGGAGCCATGCTGTTTTTGAGGAGGGGAGTTGTATGTGCAGATTTTGTGTGCACAGTAACTTAATGCTAAATAAAGTGCATATTTGGTTAACAGACTTGTTTAAGGTGAGCTAGGATGTTTGGGGGTGTTACTGTCTTTATGTTTTGTGTAGTACGTAAACAGTTATTAGTTTTGATTAAGTAATGTGAATATGGCAGTTTTAGAGGAATTCTAGTAGCTTTCATGACATGCCAAGGGTGTAAGTGAACTGTTCAAGATGTCCCAGGAGAGTAGATATTTCCAGAATATCCTTGTTCATTTAGTGGCATGGGTGCTGGAGGGGCTGCAGGCAGAGGATGGGAATGAGCAGTTGATGTCAGCTTATACGTCCTGGGGGAGAGGGAGACAGCCTAGGTACACTGCAGTAAGCATTGCATGAGCCTAGCCAGCTCCATGCGACATGAGTGGGGAGCCATTTAGTTAGGAGGTTGCTCATGAGTGAAAGTGTGCATGCACCTACCAAGGGCGGAGCTCATGGGGCTGGCAAGGATGTTGCGAGGGAGTGGAAGTCCAAGCCTATTACCCAGTAACAATATGACACTGCACTAGTGTCCTCAGTCTTCTCACAGGCTCTGGAAGTGGGAGAGGGTCTCCCAGGGGTATGGTAGACCCAGTGAATGAGCAGAGGAGCTGATACAAGCTGGTGGACAGCTGTGAGAAGAATAAATGAGTGTAGATATTATATGATGATGTACCAAAAATGTAGACCAACAAAAGATATTTACACAGCATGCAAGATGTGTTCTTATCACACTTTTTATTAAGATTCACTGATATTTATCCTAATAGTACACTCCTGAGTGTGATTATCTTCAGTTTTTGTATGCCATCTGAAGTTTATCTGCACTCTTGGTTTGTCATTACAAGTGTGTCTGCATTGTTAGTGAATTAGCAAAGCTACAAATTTTCCTATAAACCTGTAGTATTTATGCTACTCATTAAAAACTAAAGTAAAAGTTTAGACACTGCGCTTACAAAACACAGATACATACAAGACACTAGAATTCACTAGGCCACATAAAACAAGTCCCAAATCAAACACTTAGCTTAAAATACAGAAAGAAAAAAAACTATAAAATAAAACACAGACCACATTCCTCATTAATTTCAGAGTAAAAGTAAAGAAACTTTGCATACTGCAAATAGAATACATGCAGAAGACCCTCCTAAAAAAAAAAACAGCATTTCCCACCCAAATCTACCCTTATAAATGAAAATCATTATATAAAGGGGAAATAAATAGCCTCAGCTATTCATTTGGAAAATAACATTATCAGGAAAATGAATCTAGTTCTTATCTAAAGTAATAGTAAACTAGCTAAAAAGCTAAACTGTCACTCCAGCACCCAGTGTGATAATATACCCCTTCATAGGGGGAATTACAAAGATGATTAAAAATAGTGGTATACACTTCAGTGATTCTGGTTTAAAGACATTTTGGGGTGAAATTCAAGAACAGTGTACAGAAACTCACACAGTCTGTTTGATAGATTGGTACATTCAGGAATATTCTATCTGAAGGTGGAGGAGATAGGCTCAAGTAGTCTGTGCCCTCAGGTATATTAGATAGACAAAAAGAAAAGTAAGAATCAAGTTTTGAAGCACCTAAGGGGTATAAAGAGCAAGTGCAGTGGTACACCTTCAGGAAGTAAATGGGAGGACGCTCAGACAATAAAGTTTTTTTTAACATGTTTAAAGTTGCACATCCTAAATGAAAGTTACTCTTTTCAACAGAGAGACATGGTTGATTGTTAAATATGTCATTCTTCAGTTCATGAAATAGTTGGAATAATTATTACTTTTTAAATAGTGATTATTATAACATCTTGTCAACTGTTTATCACGTTACTTGGAATTCTGAACTATTAATGGATTTATTCTTACTGTGCCAGTTTTTCAGGGTATGGTATGCTATATAACTTTTTTTCTCTGCAAGGTGAATACTTGTTCATTAACAATTATCTCTTCTTCACCCCTACCCCTAGCTTATAGTACCCTTAATTCTAACTTCAGCATTAGCCTCTTAAAGTCAGTGCATTTAAACGAGGCTTTAAAAAGACTATGGAGTTACTATTTAATTGACTGTGAAGGTAGTAGAGATTAGTCACAGATGTCTTTATTTTTGCTAATAAAAATTATGTTCTGCTGCATTGCCAGTTTCTGTTGTTATCTATTCATATCCTGTTTTGGAACTCAGAACTATACCAGGCATTGTGTCTGATACAGTATTAATAACCCTTATATGGCAAGGACAGTCATGGTTCTCCCAGTTAATCTAAATGAGCATTATGAGCATAAATGAGAAGAACTCCCTACTCCTGCCAAGCCTTTGCACTCTACTAACACAACAGGAGGGATCTCTTGTATATCCAGACTCGGAAGCCTTATGCTGACAACTTGGATGATCTCAGATCAGTATCTCTTTGGGACCTCTTTCCCTTTGTTGTGGTGTCTGTTCTACAGAAAACAGGAAGAACCACTACAAGAAAAATTTGCCTAGCTACATGGAGAGGTTTTCAGTATGCTACAGCAATAACCAAATATAACCTACAGTAGCAGCAATCTTCCAAAAGTACCCTGTGGAACTCTGTGAGAATGTTTTGGCTTATGGTTCATTCAGGATGCACCTCTTAGCACTGCAACTTGTTTACCCATTGACACTTCAGTGGTACAGCAATCACACTTTCCTGCAGAGAGGATCCTTACCTAACACCACATAGGTGGCCTATCTGCCCTCATTGTGACTTAAATCTTACAGTAGAGGAAGTGACCTGCCTCTCTTTCTGCCAGGCAGCTCTGCAACATTAAAGTTCCTTACTTAGAAAACATTATTCCTGTTAATTACAGCTTCTACCAGAAGAATATATGAGCTGTGAGCTTTACTGTGCAAATAACTAGATGAAGCCTTTCATATGGACAGAGCTGCACCAAGAATTAACATTGTTTCATGCCAGAGCTGGTTTCAGAACTGGTATTAAATCAGTTCATGCTGCTGCTAATGTTATGTCCTAACTTATAGGACAAAGGGAAGGACTTCTGCACATTATAGATGTATACAGATAATTAAGGTACTGTACAAAAAAGACAAAAAAATGGGCAGGCTGAACAGTTGTTTCCTTTATGTCAGGAAAACTGAGTAAGCCATTACATAAACAGAAATTGTATGAATGGCTACCTAATTGCATTACTTTATCTAACACAGGTCATGCATGCATCATACTGATCAACACTGGGTTGTTAGTACTGTTGCTTCACTTGATGGTTTACTCAGATAAGTGCCTCATTGGGGAACCTTCTGTTTTTGCTTACTGTAAACTGCGGTGGTGGTGCTGCGGTAGCGTTGTCACCTCACAGTAAGACGCTGTCCGGTTCGATTCTCAGCTAGAGCGTCTTCTGCGTGGAGACATGCGTGAATGGGCATACCTTCGTTGAAGGTTGTGCGTCAGGGCTGGCAACTCGGCACGTAAAAATCCACTGCCAATCATTAGCGGACCGGAGTTCCACTGTGGCGACCCCTAACCGGGAAAAGCCGAAAGACACAAACAAACAAACTATCTCAGTCTTGTCAGATATCAGTTAGAAGGGATAAGTGCAAGTGTGCTAGACAGATTCTGTATAAGGAATTGCACACTAAGTGCCTTTTCTGGTTAGGCGTGGAACACGATTACAAAGCCTTTCTTTCTGTCAGTTATTTGTTCCTAAAACTCTTAGGTCGAGGCTTTTCTCTCCCAATACCTTTCTGGAAATGTAGCATCTTAAACATCTGTCCCCATCCAAGATGGAGGAATCCATAGCACCAGACATCCTCCTTACACCTAAGAAAAAGCTTAAAAGTCCTAGAGCTGATTTGCAGTCTGTCATTTACAATTCAGACATGCCTGCTGAGGTTATAGAACTCAATTTACATCAGATTTCCCCTAAGTTATCTGCTATGGAGACCCTGTTGGAGAAAGGTATAATTTCTGAGACATTGCAGACTGCAGATACCACAGAGGAACCATAACTTATCATAACAGAGGGCATTCACAAAGTTCCTGAAATGTTGGTTCAGGAGGTGGACCCATGTACACTGACAGAAGTATGCCAGGGATCTGAACCGCTGTGTCTCATCAAGGTAGGCATCACAGCAAAAAAAAAAAAAAAAGACAATGCATGTGACCTCCCCCTCAGTGACTATGGGAAAAGGAGTGGATTGATTTCTCTCTCTAGGTTTGTTTAAAGCCATTATGGCCCTGAAGCATCCTTCTTTTGTGTCCCATCAGCCACAGGCTACACCACAAAACATACCATTGACTGTTCCTCTTCTGAGGGGAAACAGGATGTTTACTCAGACCAGCCTTTGGACTATTCTTTCCAGTTACATTCAGCAGGACAATTCTCTTCAGAGGAATCTTCCTTTGGAAAAACTATCCAAAATATGATGAAGCATTTTGAATGGTAATCAAAACAAATTTCTGATGTACTGATATTTTGTAGAAATGGACACACCTGCCCTTTCCCCAGTCCCTCCTGTACTTGAGGTGGGTTGGGATTCTTTCAGTCCACCTCTTCTGCTCCTGACTCTAAAGCACCATCTCCAAAAAGACCTAACAGGTTTTATAAGGTGCCTGATGACCTTAAATACTTGTATAACAATCCTGTGACTGACACTTTTGCAGTGTCTCTTTCTTCAGATAAACCACCCATGCTTTTCCCTAGCGCTAATGCCCTTCACATGGGTAAGGACAGTAGGGCTATGGATAGATGAGGAAAAAGTTATATGCCTCTTCCACTCTAGCCTTTAGAGCAATAAACAATCAAACTCAATGACTGTACTGCACTCTTTGAATAAGGTTACATGGATCCTCTAACTGCTGATTCAAAGCCACAAATTCAGAATTTACTTCCCAAGCCACTCAAATAGCCAGACACAGCACTAAGTGCAGTTATGATGCTCTGGATACCTCTTTAAGGCAGATGCTACTGGGTGTGTCATTAGAAGATATGTGTGGCTATGTACCAAACCCATTCCTGAGGACTTCATGTCTAAACTCCTAGATTCCCCCTTGGACAAAGACATTTTTTCTTGGACCATAGACCACCAGTCTTTTCAAAACTCTCCAAGAGCAAGGCAAGATGACCAAAGACTGTAGACAGATTTTACTTTTTTCATTCCCTAGATACTGTAGAAACTACTCATCTAAAACTTTGTAGGATTTGTCTATCCTAGGACCATTAAAAAATCCAGAAAAACACCAAGAAAGAAGTATTTCTACAAACCGCAGAGAGAATGTCATTCTGGGAGACCTCACCTTGGAAATAAAAATGTATGACTACCTTCACAACACTCCCTCCTCTGCTTTCAATCACTCAACCCCTCTGTCCAGAGGAGTCTGTCTCCTTGGCCTTGTGGGAAAACATTACCACAGATAAGCGGGCTGTGACCATCATCAAAGAAGGTTATGCCACGTCTTGAGAAAGCATTCCCCCTCTAAAAGGCATAGCACATTGTCCTCACTACCAGCTTTGTTTGCTGCAACCCATTTTTCAAGACCTACAGAATCAAGGCACCATCAAAGAAGTCCCAAAAGAGCTTTCATTTTCCCTCAGACCTTTCTTGTCTCCCTGGACCTAAAGGATTCCTACAAGGACATACCAGTTCAACCATCTTGCAGGAAATTCCTCAAGTTTTTCTCTGAGTCATCACATGTTTAAATTTACTTCGTTCTTTCCATAACGCCATGGGTGTTTACAAAGTCTCTAGCACCAGTAGTGACATTCTGCTGCACACAAGGATTTCAAATCTTTCATTACCTAGAGGATCTACTAATTCAAGCCCTCTGTCCAGGTATCCTTCTCCAATAGCTATTCAATCCATATCCTTACAAATCTGGAATTCACAATCAACTTCAAAAAATCCTACATGGTTAATACTCAGGACCTAGTTTTCCTTGGTTACAGACTAGACACAAGGAAGGTGCATGCTTTCTTGCCTCAGAAGGAAGTACACAGCCTGTCTGAATTCTTCCAAAATCTTTCCTCATTACTCAGCCACAAACTGCTTGGCAAGGGAGATCCTAAGAACCTTAGACTTCATGGCCACTACCATTCCAATACTTCCCCTGGCCAGACTTCACATGAGGAAGATACAGTGATATCTGTAATCTGTGTGGTCTCAACAGTCACACCCCTTGGACACCATGACCTTTCTCCTTCCATGCCTCAAGAAGGAGCTAATGAGAGGGAGGGAACAAGTCAGCCTCAGCTCAGGACTCCCTTTCACATATCCATTTCCACTTTATGAAATTCACACAAATGCTTCAGACAGGGCATTGGAGGCATGGACAGGGCAACATTGGGTACAGGCCAATTGGCAGTCACCATTCCTGAAGAATCACATCAGTATGAAGAAAATGAGGGCTCTTCTGCAGGCACTGCAGATCTTCTCAAACATATAGAAACCAGGACAACTCAGAGTGTACACAATCAACACCATAGTCATGTGGTATATAAACAAACACAGATGCACCAGATCTTACCAGTTGTGCAGGTTAGCACAGGAGGCATGGATCTTAGCCACCTAGATGGACATTACCCTCACAGACACATACATTACCTCTCAGGACAGTGTGCTGGCAGACTCCCTAAGTCAGTACTTGGAGGACTGCCACAAAAGGACTGTGAACAAATGGGTCTTCAAGGCTATCACTCAGCGAGGCGCATCACAAATAGACCTGTTAGCATCACCAAAGTTGATGCAATTCTCCAGGTGCAGGGCTACATTTGAAAAAGCCTGTCCGTTCTGAACTGCTCATCTTCTCATTAGCCAACCACTGTTCTGTCTGCCTCCATTAGCTCTGGGAATCACCCACATGTCAGGAGTATTGCAACAGTGATTTCAGTCAGGACAACAGTATAGCTGTATTCCATAACAATAGATGTTCTGTTGATCACTGTTGTAGTATTCCTTCTATCCTATTTCCCTCTACCCCTATTTTCTCCAGCTTATTTCTTCTCCTCCTCTATTTTAAGCTCTAATGCTAGAAGGAAATGGGGGAGTTTTCTTCCCTATTTGAGCTACACTCCTCTTAGCTGACCAATCTCCCTCTCTCAGTAGTCTTCAGGCCACTGTCTTAGAATTAGTCTGAGGTATTTGCTCGTACTTCCATCTTTATATCCCTACACTTATGAGCTGAGGTCATGCGTTGGATGTACCACCTCGGACAGGTAGAGCTTTGGTACCCCAGCCAGACATCAGCAGTGGCAACCCATATGTCAGGAATGCTGCAGCAGTGATCAGTGGGACATCTTCTGTTATGGTAAGTTCTTATACTACTATGCTTTCTCACAGGTGGGCTGTATACTGTTAATAAAAACATTTTCAGACAGTAATTGAAATTGTTTACTCCTTAAAACATTAAAATGTCAAACTTATTTTTTTCTCTTTAGTAGACTACACATAATAGTTTATATGTTATCAATAGTGCAAGACACCAGTATGTTTTTACATTACCAGTTACATGACAGCTCTGACAAGTGCCTGACAAAGCAGTATAAAGCAGTGTCAACGATCTGAGCCATAAGGCCCTTGCTTCCTAAAGGTTTGGATGGTGATATGTGTGATGCATCCTGAGAGGGTTTTGCAAAAATTGTGTTTAGAAAGCATTATCTCAAATAAATTGTTTTGTCTCTGAAATGGTAAGAGTTACAGAAAATTGTAAATCAGCACTTTTGCACATGAGAAACTGATCCACACAGTGGCTGTAAAAATTGAACACTGATTTTATGTTTCATGTTAATTATACTAAATGTATTATTTTTATTTATTTATTTTGCCAAAATTTTCACTGAATGTGTTCTGACTGTTATGTCTTTTCAGTCTTAAAAGATAAACCTGTATCATCATCAGCACAGTGGCTCAGCTGTTTGTGGGGTTTCATGTAATGTATGACAAGACAAGAAAACAGCACACCACAGTGTACATTGGGAACTGCTTTAAAATATATGTATGTGTGTGTGTGTGTGTGTGTGTGTGTGTGTGTGTGTGTGTGTGTGTGTGTGTGTGTGTGTGTGTGTGTGTGTGTATATATATACATACATATATATATATATATATATATATATATATATATATATGTGTGTGCGTGTGTGTGTGTGTATGTATATATATATATATATATATATATTATTTCTGAGCAGTGCTGAAAATATAACAAACTTGCAGGTTACATGCCATCTAAATGTTGTTTGTAAGATGACCTCATTTGTTGACATGTGCCTGATCCACTTTTAATGATATTAATGCAGATATAAATTGATTGCTCATATGCATAATGGCTGGAACAAACATCTATATCTCTGGATGTGTTCATGTTTTAAACATCCTTTAATAGTCTTTTATTCACAACCACCTCCTACTTTTGCATGGGTCTTCATTTAAAATGTTATACCTCTATTATTCCATTATTATTCAAATGTGAAAAATATGTTTCCCATAACTTGGCACAATCATCAGTAATGCATGGCATGTACACCTCATACAAGTTATTTCATGCACAAGTGTATAAAATTATTTCACTTTGCAAGTGACACATCAGTCCCTAACACCAAGGCTACCATTCTTGAGATACTGATATTAATATGGAATATTGCTAAGATTCATAACTGCAGGAACAAACAAAACTGTAAAGCTTAGGATATGTCCATTTTTACCCACCGCTTTTTTTGTGTAATTTTTTACTACCATCCAGTTTATGTATAGGTTCACAGTAACAGTCTTGCTGACAAATCCATTAGTGCATTTCTAAAGCAAATGTGAAAACATGATGGCATATTTTTCATAAGTTGTTTTTCATTACCTCATGAAGGTGTGTGGTGGACTTCTAGCAGACCTGGGAGTAGTGAATGTAATCTTTACATGCATTGTAGATGAGTAGAGAGAAGCCTGCTGCCTAGGATCAAGTGAGCTCATGCCTGTTTGCAGATGCTAAATGATCACAAATGAAATCAAGCAGTATGTGCAGAAAAACCACCAGTAACCAAGACAACTTCACAAGGAACATACCAAGTAGGAGCACCCACCATAACAAACCAAAATAGTCCTATTTGAATGAAAAATCCATCAGGCAAAATACGAGAAACAGAACACAATTTTATTGTGAAAACACAAGTCTCCAACAGCCAACAAAATCAATATCGACAATCATTAATGAGCTAAGCGTTATTTAAAAGGACTTCTTCAGAGCCCTCCTACTTGGTTTGTTCTCTGAGCAGTTGTCTTGGTTATGAATGCTAAATGATCATGATCATAAATCTCATAGATAGAGAAGCAATAGTTTTCAGGTTGTTGTAGAGCCAGCTAGTTGTTAATGTTTTTTCTTGTGTTATCATTTCTCTGTAGAAAGTATATTTATTTAAATATTTAATTTTCAAACTGTATTGTCTAATTTCTTTAAGTAAAACAATATCTGAGCTCAAAAACTTGCCACTAGTTGTTTAATAATGTGTGTAAGCCTAAATGAATCAGGTGAATTATAACTCTTTGCATCCACCTTTTGAAGCTAGGGAGAGAGTGTGCTTAGCTGTAACTAACATGTTAATTGTACAGTTTACTCATTTTAACACTGTGCAGTATTGTGGCTGGTGCACCACAGTGGGTTGGCTGATTGCAGTGTGTTACACTAAAAACAGTAAGTGATAATGGCACTGAATGAGGTATTATTAGTTATCCTGAAAAAACATTGTGGGAATGCAGAGTAGTTTTAGCCAATGTACAGTTATTGTTGGCAAGACAGCAGTAAAAGGTATGGGAATGACAGTGAGGTAGATGAATTCCTGGAAGCTTAGCATTTATAACTCTGCTCTTCAGTTGCTCCATGTGAAGCTCATTTGGGTGTGGCTGGTCTGGTATCTGGTCATAGAGCAAGACAGCAGAGTTAATTTTCCATGCAAAATTAAGGCCGCACTCCTCACACATGCACATGTGCACACACACACACACACACACACACACACACACACACACACACACACACACACACACACACCCTGATCCCATTTGCAAAAATTTGAAAAAAGGGTGATGGGTGGAATTTCATGTACATATAAATTTATATATTTATCTATAGCTATCTTACATCCACATACACACATACCCACAAAGTAGTAATTGTAGCCCAGTTGATCAGAGTTCAGTTAGCAGCTCAGACACCAGACTTAGTGAGAGGAAAGACTGGTATGCTTGTTCTGTTGAGAAGAGATTATGATGGGCATCTTCCAATGAATGATAACTCCAGATACCAGGCTGGGAAGAAAGAGAAAATGAGAGTGTTAAATTGCTGTATGGCCGGGGGAGTGTTCTGCTTGGTGTGACCCCCTTCTCAGTTTCCCCCATGCTACAAACATTATTTCAGCATTAGGGGTAAGGTTCTAGTTCATGAGAAAATCCCTTGACATAGAAGCATGACAACTTCCCTGCTAGCCTATTTCACACATTTACCCATCAAGCATACTAATCTCAGAGTCTGGATGGAGACTTGGGGGCGGTGTCCTACCCTTTCATGGTACAGAAGCTCTCCCAACTGGGAGACCCTCCTATTATGAGGACAGTAGGGATCCATTGGGATGAGACTTTCATGTAGAGACGTTTTGGCTAATGGCGATAGCTTGATGGTCAGCCACCATGAAGATGAAAAAAATACCTCACAAAAACAATAGGTGTGTGTGTGTGTGTGTGTGTGTGTGTGTGTGTGTGTGTGTGTGTGTGTGTGTGTGTGTGTGTGTGTCTGTGTGTGTGTGTGTGTGTGTGTGTGTAGATATGTACGTGTAGATAGTCAACTTTATAATTTGCTGGGTCATCCCTTACATATTAATTGCTGGCACCAGTCTGGATTTTGCATACTGGAGTTATAGCTTACAAAATTATTCTGTCTTCAAAATAAGTGTGCACCCTTGAAGCCCTGAGGTAGATTTACAGAAGTATACACTGCACAAAATTTCTTTTATTTTTTAGACATAGCAAACAGGCAAAACATGCTTTGGAGATTATAGTAAAATATCAGTTGTGTAGCTGGCTAAGTAATGTAAATCAAAAAGACTCCCTTGTGCTGGTCTGCTCAACAATATGTTTATAAACACCTCATGTACAGTTGAAATTTAGTCTGGTAAATCTGGAAACAGTCTGCTGGCAGAGGCTGTAGATACTTAGCATGCAACAACAGGCACCTCTGTATATCCAATATAATCTCAAAATGCTGTCTAACTGAAATAAGAAAGAAAGAAAAGAAAAATGCAGTCTTAACTACAGAAGCTGGGATTGGGATACCTTGTAGTTCAGTGCAGCTGAGAGAATAAAACAGATTGAGGTTCAAAAGGAGTGAGAGTAGAGAGAGTCTGAAGTTGAAGAAAGAGAAAAATAGTGCCATCTTAAGAAGGAGATGTTTAATCTCTACCAGATGCATGTGAAATGATGGAACACTGTGTGGGCACAAGTATCCAAAGGCCAGTTAAAACAGGCTGCTTACAGAGTGCCTGAGCAAGTAATGCAAGCCATATGGGAGGAACTGCAAGAGATGCTAGATTCCTGAGTGAAACAGGAATGTAACATTGACTGCTATGAACAAAATATATGAGAACATCAGGCTCTGTGTATACTGTAATAAACAAAATAGTTCACAAAGTCAGATGGTTTCTGCATGCCTAGTAAAAATGAATCCTTAGAGCTAGGTTGTCCATATTTATCAAAATTCTCTTACGGATGAAAAATGCCCCAGCAACTTTCCAAAGGCTGGTGGATTACGTCCTTTTTTAATTAATTCAATGATATTTCAATGATGCTTAGCCCCAACACTGAAAGAGTCTATCAGGGAGGGAGAGAAAAGAAGTGGTGTAGTTTGCCCACTTCGTCCGAGGGTGAGGAGTGCTGCATGCAATTGGGGGCACATCAGTGGTGCAATTTCTCTGGTGGAGATTGGAGAAACCACCACTCATGCTTCAAGGAGGGAATGGGGCTGACTGAGAGAAAATACCCCTTACAAAATTGAGGCGACTTCACCTCAGCCCATTGCAGGTCCCCTTTTCAGAGTTTTGCCAGCTGCATTCAGGGAATAGGACTACATAACAGAAAATCAAAACCACCCCTGGCAGTTGGCTGATGTTCCCTCTTGGTTGACTTTCACCCCAGTGATGGAGCTGGAAGTGGGCTGATGATCAACAGGCAAAGGTAGGTAAAGAAAAAAAAAAAAATGGTATTGCAGTGAACTTGGTAGCTACATTCAGTCTTGGCAGAAACATATTCAACATGTTAGGAAAATGCAGTGCAAACTAACTGGGAGTGGTTAATGGTCCAGACAAAGAAATGCCAATTAGAAATGGTATATCATATTGTGGTCTTGGGGTAAATGATGATGGCAAAATGCAGCCAGAGCCTGCCCAGGAGGAGGCTAGTCAGACATGACCTACTTCTGGTACCAAAAAGTGCGTGAGGGCATTTCTTAGCTCAGTAGGGTATTGCACGAAGTTTGTCTCTCACTGTAGCAGAATAGCCATTCATCTTAATACTTTACACAAAAGAACAGACCAGATACGTGTATTTGGACACTAGCTTGTGAACAGGAATTTCAAAAGCTTAAGGGGGCCTTGACTGGACCCTTTGTACTAGCCATTCCTGACCTCAGTCAAGAGTTTGTTTCACTGATATATGCTTCAAGTCATTGTCTGGGGGCTGTATTTAGCAAGATCTGTTCAAAGTTAGAGGAGCATAAAGTATTAAATCTCAACTGTAGACATCAGCAAAGGGTGGATTTATATGCAGTGGTAAAAACGGAATGGGCTCTCTGCTCCAGCCCTGCCTATATGGAAGAGAAGACATACCAATTACATATCACAGTCCTTTAAAGTGGTTACACAGAGCCAGTGGGCAAAACAATAAGCTTCTGTTATGGAGCTTAGAATTATGGCACTGGAGTGCTGCCAGTAATGCAAATACAGGGGGATCTGTCAAGACAGGGGACTCAGTAGTATAACTAAAGGAATGCAGCTTCAGCCGAAGCTATGTTTGTTGGGGATGTCTCAAGTAACCTCACTTGAAGACTGGAAAATAGAGAATATGAAAAGCTGTATATGGATTACAACTGTATTTTCAATGAAGCTACAGCAAGTGTAAAATGTGATAAGCTGCACAGAACACATAATCTATTTTTTTCTGTATATAAGCAACAGAGCTTTGAAAAAAATGACACTGTTACACCCCCCCCCACACACACACACACGCAGACACACACACACACACACACACACACACACACACACACACACGCACACATATGCCCACACATGCACACACACACACACACACACAGCTATTACCCTAGCTTTGGGCTCCGCAGGCTGCTTGTATGTGGCCTTGTTTGGAGATAAAACATTCTGGTTTTCTAACAACTTTGCTTTGGGGAAGCTATTTTTATTTACACTTTTTACCCAGCAGAAGGAAAAAGGATAAGATGGCTGTCTTTACATTATGGAGAGGAGATTTGCCTAAAAGGAGTGAATGTTTCTCATTATAAATTAACACCAGGACACCTTCCTGGAGTTTCTTCAACAGGACTGTCTTATAAACTCAGTTATGTAGTTGATCCATTCAGTCTGTTCTTTTTTCTGGGAGTGATTGATGGACTTATTATCAAGCCTGGGAGCAGTGAAGAAGATCCTTACCTGAACTGCAGATGAGAATAAAGACTGCACTCTGTCCGAAGGCAGTGAGTTCATGCTTTTAAATCATTGTGTTTTGCAACTGCTAAATTGCCATAGATGTTAGCAGTAGATAGATTATAATTGTCTTCTGTCAGTTGAACCAACCAGCTGTTAGAAATTGCTTTTCTTATGCCATTTGTGTGTTCATAACTTTATTTTGCATTTATTTCTGTAAGAAAACATTTATTTATTTAATTACTTAGTTATTTATTTCTCTGCCTGTTTGTCAGGGTAACAGGCTGATTAATACACAAGGGACCCATTTCAGTCACAGCACAGGAGTTACAGGTTATCAAGTGAAAAACACAGTGGCATCATGTAATACAAAATAGCAGTACAAGGTAATAATAAACAGCATAAAAATAATAACAGGACCAGCAATTCAGGCAGCAATCAATACTTTAATTTAAGTGCAGAAGCACATACAAGAGTGGAAAAACAGGCTGGTTTTGGCTATAACATTAGTTAGCCTTCCTCAGTGTAGTTAAATCCAAAAAAACAAACATAGACATTCAAAAGGTAGGATTTTCTTGTAGTTTTTACTAATTGGTTTATTTGTGTGATCTTTTTAACTTTTGGTGTGTGTGTGTGTGTGTGTGTGTGTGTGTGTGTGTGTGTGTGTGTGTGTGCGTGCGTGCGTGCGTGTGTGTGTGTGTGTGTGTGTGTGTGTGTGTGTGTGTGTGTGTGTACATGCATGTACTGTTGCCGGCACTTCAGTGTAAGGGCCATCCATGTCAAGGATAGCCTTTACTGGATAATTAGAAGAAGAACTGTATATACTGGTACACTGCAGCATGTTGACAGTAAATATGACATTGCCCCCACCCACATGCACAGTGCATGCAGTATATCATGTAGTTGAGTATTTCCACTCATTTCCACTCATTGCCAGCATGAACACAAAGGCACTGTAATTGTACAGGTGGCCTGGTTATGGTAAGTATGCAGGGTAGTGTAAAGAAGAACTGGGCATAAGAATTTACTAGAGTGTATTTGCACATGACAGTGGCAGGGCCCACCCACCTACACACACACACACACACACACACACACACACACACACACACACACACACACAGCAATGAAACGCAAGTAGTAGTCATCTTATTATGTATTTCTTCTAGCCACCACTAGCAAGTCAGAGGAACACTGACTTTACAGCTGTAAGGGGTTCATTAACCCTGAGTGACTGACTAGTGGTGAGAAAATACACCAAAAATTATGTATTTCAGCTTGTTAAAAATAATAACAGAGGGCGTGTACTGTCCCAAGTATATACATAAGAACAAAATGTAGACAGTACTCTTCTTATGTATTTCTTCTTTTTGCACCTCAAAGGCACATTGACTGTACAGTTTATGGGTATACATTAACCTTAATAACTGGCCACTGTCTGTCAGTAGAAAAAAAGAGATTATAGTAATGCATTTCAAACTGGCATCTTTGTGCCACAAGTTGGGAAAAATCACACATATCTACCTACCTTCCACCACAAACATATAAGGAAATGAAAGCAAGATTATTACATGTATGCATTTGAGGTTGCATACCTTGAAGGCACTCTGATTGACAGGTAGAATGGGTTACAATAACTCAAGAGAACAACTGGCCATAGTAATGCATTTTAGTGCATTAACATAAATAGTGGCAATCTAAGTGTAGGTCCATAACGCTCCAAGTATCTGGCAAAAGTGGACATGTTAACCCTGACTTGATTTTCTAATTCAGTGAAGAATTGCCTCTACTAGTGCACTTGACCTTGTTTAAAATAAAGACAGTGCTCCCCCTACACATACAGACATACAGAGCAAACAAGAAGAAGCATTTAATCATCTACTTATGGATTTCTGCCCATTGCCAACAGTTATTCAAAGGCACGATAAGTGCATAGCTGTAAAGGGTACCTTAACCATGAATGACTGGCCAGTGCAGAGAAAATCTGCCAAAAACGTATGCTTCTCAGCTTTTTCCAAGAGGCAACAAAGACAGAGCACCCTACTGAGACACATACATGCACATACACACACACGCGCACACACACACACACACACACACACACACACACACACACACACACACACACACACACACACACACACACACACACACACACACACAAACACACACACACACACACACACACACACAATGTACAAGCACTAGTCTGCTTAAGCATTGCTGTTTTTGCTACCAGTACTTCAAGGGAACATTGACTCTCCATGTAGCATGTGTACACTAACCCTGATTTGGTATTGGAGCAAAGAATTGGCCATCATAATGCATTCCTGCATGTTGACAACAAAAGTGCCAAGCCCGTGCCACAGACACTGACACACTGACACATGCATACACACAGACTGACAGGCTCACAAGAATACACAGACACACTCTAGTGAAATACCAGTAATGATGTGTGCACAACTTGAGGAGGTACCTTAACCTTGACTGAGTGATGTACATGCAAACAGACATGCATGCAGATAGAAATGTGGATAAACCACTGTATACTCAGACACACAGACACGCACACATATACAGATAGGCACAGACACATGCAAGAGCAGGGAGTCCACACCTTTCTGTTAGGAGTTAAAAAAATGCAAAAAATTAGATATTAATAAATATAATAAAGAAAACAAAAACACCAAAAATATGTTTAGTTGAAAGACAAGTACCAGACCTACACAGATATACATCTACACTTGAGAGATGCACAGCAAGGCAGACAACATAGTTCTGTAAATAAGACACCTGCTGCGTATTCTAGGTGCATGTTATAACAGAGATAAATGCTGTTGCTCTGCAAACAGCAGGGGAAACAGTCAGTTTGTTATTGGGGAAATGCTGTAACTATTGCTACTCAGATCTAGAGTGCTACATATTAGTAAATGCAGAAGATATCAGAATGGTGATCCAGTCTTTGGGTGCACAAATATGAAAATAATGCTGCAGACAGGTTTATTTTAAAAATGTTTGTGCCTGTGATAAGAAAGAATAAACATTCCACTGTGCCTTTATTTAGTGAAAACACCTTTTGGAGGGGCATAAAAAGTCACACCTTGACTGTTGATACATGTTTTGTTTTTTGGCCTTCCTCACAGCTGACTGTCACCTGAACCCAAGTGACTCTTCCCTTTGTCCAGGTCTGGCAAACTTGACAACCACCCCTGGACCTTCTCCACTCCTGTTGGAACTGGTGTGGAGTATGAAGCACTGCATGACTTATGCTGCTGAGGAGAGCTTCTTTTATTTTTGCCCTATTCGCCCCCACTTCCACAAGCACATCGTGGGAGGATGTGCAGTGGACAAATAGCATGTCTTCCTGTCTCCTCAGTGACTCAGCCAATTCCCTGCTTACCGTGGTGAACAGTACCCCCACGCATCCTCATCCTCTGTCTCATATTAACTGCAAGGTGCAGCTGTGTGTGTGCGATTCCCCTACCACCACTACCACCCCAGGGTGGACATGCACTGATCCACCCTTACCAGAGCTGCACATACCCCAAGCTGCTAATCGAACCAGGTCATCTGGGCCATAGTCATGGCTTTATCCCTCTATGCCATTGCATTGGCTACTTGGCTACCTTAGTACATGGTGGTATTTACGTACCATGTTGAGAAGCTGAAGTCTGAATCTTTACAGAGATAGGCAGCTTTCAAAGAAAGCCTTGTGTGACACCATAACATAGTACAGTAATGTGAATGCCAACAAAGAATTTAAAATTGAATGTAATGAATAATTCTTGTGGAAAATCATTACATTCTGGTCTCAGCTGAGATCAGAGAGTGGTAGGGTTCAATTTATGGATTTTTATTTTTGTGTGGAGGGATCAGTGATTGTGGATGCAGTAGCCACAGAGGAACAGTGTGGAAAACAGGCTGTATTTAAATGTGTTTTGTGCTTTTTTCCCTTATGGAACCATATTATTGTAAAGTGCTAAATAGATAGCACATACTAAAATATAAATATTTGCAATTTGTATGTGTAATATTTAAACTCTGCTGGACAGATAAGTTAATGATGAGCAAGCTTACATATCACAGGAGTCAATAGATCTCTCGGTTAAAGCAAATAAGGATAAAGAAAAACTTAAGAGTTATGAAAAGTATGCTTGTCTGGAACTCAAGGGGTTAAAAAGGCAAACTGAGATTTCCCCATTGGGAGCTGTACAGATTACCCTGTGGACTATGATGTTTGCAGATGACATTGTGATCTGTAGTGAGAGTGGGGAACAGGTGGAGGAGACCCTGGAGAGGTGGAGATATGCTCTAGAGAAGAGGAATGAAGGCCAGCAGGACTAAGACAGAATATATGTGTGTGAATGAGAGGGAGGATAGAGGAATGGTGAGGATGCAGGGAGTAGAGGTGGTGAAGGTGAATGAGTTTAAGTACTTGGTATCAACAGTTCAGAGTAATGGTGAGTGTGGAAGAGAGGTGAAGAAGAGAGTACAGGCAGGATGGAGTGGGTGGAGAAGAGTGTCAGGAGTGATTTGTGACAGACGAGTACCAGTAAGAGTGAAAGGGAAGGTCTACAAGAGGGTAGTGAGACCAGCTATGTTATATGGGTTGGAGAGAGTGGCATTGACAAAAACACAGGAGTCAGAGCTGGACGTGGCAGAGATGAAGATGCTAAGATTTGCACTGGGTGTGACGAGGATGGACAGGATTAGGAATAAGTATATTAGAGGCTCAGCCCAGGTTGGAAGGTTTGGAGACAAAGCCAGAGAGGCAAGATTACGTTGGTTTGGACATGTGCTGAAGAGGGATGCAGAGTATATTAGGAAAAAGATGCTAAGGATGAAGCTGCCAGGTAACAGGAAAAGAGGGAAGCCTAAGATAAGGTTAATGGATGTGGTGAGAGAGGACATGCAGGTGGTTGGTGTGACAGAGCAAGATGCAGAGGACAGGAAGAAATGGAAACAGTTGATCTGCTGTGGCGACCCCTAACGGGAGCAGCCAAAAGAAGAAGAAGAAGACTAATATATTGAAAAATGCATTCTGTCTGACTTCCAGCAGATTTCTTCTGAGTTGTGTCACAGAAACTGCCCTTTTGTCAATCTTGTTTCCAACATAATCAGATTGTCAGATGAACTCTGACCAAGCCTTAACCACACTGTTCTGGAACTCATCCAAAGCATTTGTAACAGTGAATCATACATACAGTCCTTTTCCAATCCTTTGCATTATATGACCTTTTCAGTCCTATGTTGCTGTGGTTGACCAGCAGTCTGAAAGACAGACAACAGTTTATCAGGTGGGCTTGTTCGATCTCAAAGTTCTATTCGAGTCTCTGCAAGGATCTCTCCCCAGCCTACTACTGTTTTTGTGAATGACTCAGCCAGTAACTATGGCCTTGCCAGATTAGTTTAGTTTGCAGATTCTCTCCAATTTAGCTCTTACAAGATTCAAAAATGGCCGCCTGTATCTGGCCTTGCTGTAAATGTAGCGCATCAAAAGCTATTCTCTTTTTTTTTAATCTCATCCACCAAGTCCTCCCCGAGATTTTTTTCTGTCACTAGTAGTAACCTGTTGGAGTTTTTCTTTCACTTCAATCTTATTGAAGGCACTTTGAATCTGCACTTAAAGTTAGGTGTACGTGTTTGGCAGTCACTTTGGAAGTTAACAAAAAACTCAGACATCCCTTTAAAGCTAAAAGGTCGTAGGTGATGTTGTCAGAATTTCTTTGGCCAGAGCATTTCTGTTTAGTGACCTGTCACAATATGCTTCTTGTCTATTTACTGAGCTGCATTTATTCAGCACTGAGCTTTCCTGGTTTGAACAGTAGTGTGTTGATAACCATTCTAGAGCACGTTTGCTTCTGTCTTAAGTCTCTGTACTGCCTTAAATTACTCAGTACCTACACACTCCAACTAAAACTAGTTCATTCTGTCTTGTACCACCATGGCAAATACTCTTCCGTTGCTCCCCTGTGTAAGTAGTATCATCACAACATCAATTGCAGTCGAGCAGATGTTCACGGTGTACATTGTGACCGTATGTATTTTGTTGCAGTTCCTAAACTCTAGAATACAGTCTTCCTTACTCATGGCAGATTCCATTTAAGACCCCTTTTAGGAGAGTCCTTTTCAGCCATTTGTTTTGCAACTGGTCCTGTGTTTGAAGCCTTGGTGTTACCTGTAATATGTTTGTTTCGACTCTTTAATTCTTACCTGAACTTACATTTGTGCCAGTTTCAATGTCGTTGCCAAGCTTCTGTTTTGTCTTAAGTGAAGGGTTTCATATTTGTATAGTAATGGTAATCACACATTTCTCCTCATGCATAGTGTTTTTTATAACAGTTAAATGTTTATTCTTATTATTGTTTGCATTGTGTACAGGCGTACATTATTGTCTGCATTTTGAAACAGTTGATGGAAGTAACTTGTTTTTTGTTGAGCTTTTCTCCCTAGGTCTCCACTGAAAATGAGTTGTGCCCAGCTGAAATTTCCTGGTTAACATATGTTTCTGTCAAGCAAACTTTTATTAGTAGATTAAACAAAATCAAAGCTGCATTAGTTGTAAATGAATGGTAAATGTCAGTGACTGAACAAATTAAGATTTCTCTGTCAGAGCAGCTAACTCGTTCTATGTGACACCATCTTGTAAGAAAAGCTTCCTAATTCTTATTATACAAATGATCTGAAGTACATGTCAGCATTGTTATTAAGGGGAGAATTAAAGCTGGACCACAGTGCATGAGAAACGTAGGGTGGTATTCATATTCTTACATTGCATAAATTTGCAAGGTAAATTTGTGAGCAGTAGTGATTCTCCAATATATGCAGTACATTCAAATCAGAAATGCTGGTTTTTACATGCAGGCCTTCTATGAGGAACCATTTGTGCAGAGCTGTAACTGTGCTATAACTATGCAAGTGTGACAACAGTTTGCAAGAAATATCTGTGCACATACATAAGAAATGCATTGATGTGGGGAGCTTTCTGCAACTTCAGAAGTTACCAAAGTTAACTGACAAGCAAGGTTTTGCTCTAATATCGCAAGACTTCCCTGCAAGAAACTGCACATACCATGGCATAGGGGCACTGACAAGTGGATAAAATGTATGGATAGGAAACTGGAAAAAGGGAGAAGAGAAGACAAGGAAAACAAAGTAGGATGACAGAGGAAGATTGCACTGGAGGAGGTCAGAAAGTAGGCAATATTAATTTTGGGGAGATAGACCCCCCCTCTTTATAAAATATATAAGAGAAGAGGGGGGATATATGAAAGAAAGTCAGGGATGTCAGTTAGGGAAGAGATAAGAGTTTGTGTAAAAAAAAGGGCAGACAAGATAGCAGTACATAGTATGCTGGGTTCTCAAAGGGAAGAGAAAACAGACAAACAGAGGATGGAAAACTAGTGATGGGGAAGATGTGAAACTACTCAAAGTGGGTGGGTATGACACAACAGGGTGGATGCACACAGATGTGCAGCTAGCAGTTCTGGCACCTACAGCCTTCCCCCAATCTTGTGCCTCCCTCAACTTTAATTTGAGGAGCAAAAAAAATAAAAAAAGTTCTTCTGCTCCTGTTTCCTTTTAAACTGTAGCAAACTCCTTCCTACATTTAGTAAGCAGCTGCTAAGCATATCATCTTTGATTGCAAATGCAATGCGTGCATTCATTTCTGACTGTCAGCAATGCACTAAAGACCAATTGGCATCAAACACTTCGTGCCCAGGGCAGCTGCCCCATTTGTCACACCCTCGCTGTGCCTCTGGTGCACAGATGTTGGGGGTTCGAAGTGGACAAGGGACTGGTGCACCATAAAACCGTCTAAAAGAACTTTACTGGGAGCCCTGATAAGGGGCTTTGGTATGGGCGCTCTGCGATGTTGAGGTATTGATTTCTGGTAGCTTGATATCCAGAGCCTACTAGTTCAGCAAGTCTTCTACCCATTGCAGGAGGCACTGCTGTATGCCCCACCACCTCTTCAGCAACCTGTCATCCTCAGTCTCCACTACTGCCTGCAGCTGGGGCTGCTGCTCCTGGTAACAATGACCCGAGCTGCCCACAGGGAAGAACCCACCACTTCTCTCTGATGAGACAGGCTTGGAATATGCAGGTGGTGGGGTTCTGTCCTTCTCATAGTATTAGAATACTGCAGCCAAGGTACCACAGGCTTTCCTGAACCTGCAAAGGGAGGTAAAATGAGAAGAAAGCAAACATCAATGCAAATGAGTAAGTAATGGCGCATCACTAAGAAATTAGTGAAAGGAGAGACATTTGCAAGTTCAGAGAACCAGCCATTCTAACCTCTTTTGGTAGGTGCATCATTTGAATGCAGTTTCTTCCCATGCTGCAAAATAAAAGGAGACATATGAAATGGCACTGTTAGCACAGTACAGGCTTTGTTAGTTAATTTGAAGAATAACAGTATACTGATCTGGTATGTGGTTCTCTGAGAGGTGCAGTCCTGTTAAGAAACTTAATGGTATGGGTTACATCCTGAATTGTAAACCCTGAGAGTATGTCTACAGACATCTGGCACCTATGCATAGCCCATTCAAAAAAAAAAAATGTTGAATTAACTTCCTTCTAGTCCGGGAAGCTATGGCTGTAGCACCTTTTTATGAGATTTCTGAAGCACTGCATTACACAGGGACAATACAGTGAAATACTCATCAGTACCCTTGTACAAAGCTTGCAGTATAACAACAGCAGTAGAGAAGTATACCCATCTTACAAGTATGGAATTGCATGACCGAAAGCAAAGGAAAACATTCTTACTGAATGACTCGACATTGCTGCACAGTGTCTGCCATCCTCTGTGCAAGCTATTTGGGCTATACTCTCTGTATGTAATCAAACCCATGTCTGTATTGCTCTGTACTTCTGGAATCCCTGATTCCTAGTTTAGTTCATCAGCCAGGTCTGTTCAGATGTCAGTCTTTGGACCAGCCTGATCACCACATAGTCTATCCATGTAAAGAAAAATATAGTAGCAGTTGTATGAAGTATAACTCCAGACCACATAAAATAACCAAAAACTTTAATATTCGGTAAGCGCTTTCACCACTGTCCGTGGTTCTTCAGACCATATCCAAAGTTAAAAAACACACAGAAAGGTTTTTAAAACTATCCCTGTGTACCTCATTAACCTGGGAGACCACTCCCAGTCAATTAAGTTGCTTCAGGCACACCCTCTTTTAAAGACATCAGTCCCTTCATCTATATTGCATAGTATTGCTTTTAAATTCAATTTTTTATAGCACATTAAAAATCTTATTTAGCAATCAAAGCATTCATAGGCATCTACAAGCAATTAAATATTTAGAAACATTTCAATACATTGCTTCCATCAGCAGCATGTCAGATGCTATATATTATTCTAAACATCATTATTACAGTGATACTAAAGTCTCTATTCATTATATATACTTTGCAAAAATCATATTGCACTATGTTGTATGCTTTCCTTCATATATTTGCTGTTACTTAAAATTATTACAACAACAAATCTAGATCTAACCTTCTATACATTCCTATTACTTCCAACAATGTAAATAAAGCTGTGGTTTAAAATGCAAACAAATCATGCTAAATGTTAGCAAATGCTAAAATCATATTGCACTATATTATATGCTTTGCTTCAAATATATGCTGTTACTTAAAAATTATTACTATAACAAATCTATGTCTAACCTTCTATACATTCCTATTACTTCTAACAGTATAAATAAAACTATAGTTTAAAATGCAAACAAATTACCCACACCATGTTTTCAAATTTCATTTTATAACTCGACTTTCTCCCATCACATTTTCGACTGTAAAACTTATCCAGAGAGTGTAATCCACTTAAGATATACTTATATTGCTCCCCCATTGTGTTATATTCAATTTCCAAAAGTTAGAAATGTTAAAAATGAGAGCATTGTGTTCGTTGTCATTGCAGCACCTTTGCGCATTCGCAATGACGTCATCACATTCGGCAAATACTCCGTTTTACTTCCTCCCACTTTCTTCATTTAATTATGATAAACAACCAAATATCATAAAATATGTACCATTGCTAGATTATTTAGAGTACACCAGGTCACAAATTTATATATGTAGACAGTTTCAATCAAAGGAAGTTTATGCTTTTCCCATAGAAGCAAATCATATTGTTGCATTTCTGTTTTTCATATGTCAATCAAGTATATGTAATAAGAGCACTCAGCACATTATATGCATATATCCAGGCACAATTTTATACAACTATAATAGACATAACTTTTACTCTATACCTCTGGGCAACCCATTCAGGCCGTAATAGGTGCAAATATATACATCACCAGTTTGTATAAAAAACAGGACTTATTTCATATTCATGCCCTAACTATAGGCCCCTAGTATATACTTCATAGCACACCCAGAACAGTATAATGCTATTTACCAAAGGCATTCTTACACAACTATATAATGCTTTAAATATAGTGTATTTTATACGAATAGGGTCTTCTAGCAGCCATTTAAGAATGGAGGGATGCTTGGCCCAAAATAAATTAAATAGAGGTAACTCTATGTGTATAGTTATAGTTATCTAGTACATCTGTATGATAAAATACTTATAGATATCATATATAAGATGACAAGGTGATTGTAATATAGCAAATAAATTATGCATGGTTGTAAATATATGCAACATACAAGTAGTTTTACATAGTACTAAATGGGTAATAAATATATTATACACAGACAATATCACTGCTTTGTGATGGATAAACTATATCCTCAAATATGTTTAAATATATGATATTTCAAGAAGTAGGGTAAAATTCTCAAGTCTTGTTTTTGGCAGTCTTATAGCCCATAAACATATTTAGGTGAATGATGTTACAAGTTAGGTAGAATTCCACAGTGTTCTTACTAAGTGGAAATATTTCTAATACCACCTATTAAGTATAATATATGTCACTATTTTCTAGGTATTCCTCGTGCGTGTAAAGCACTTTTAAAAGAAACTTTACCATTCAGCCCCTTCTCCTTATCTGCTCTGAGTTTGAGTATCCATCTGAGCTCACTTCTTTCTGTCAGATTCTTAATATTACCCAGACTTTGCCCAATAATGCTATAAATTTAAAATCATGGTATATACCACTCCTCTCTATGTATTTAGATAGAGCCCTTACAGAGTCCCTATTCCTTATACTACTAATATGTTCCCTAATGCGTTCTCTAAATGTCCTGTTTGTTTTGCCTACATAGAAATGTAAGCAGCAGTCACATTGTGCTGCATAAATAATATTCATACTGCTACAAGTGACTGCTCCATTTAATTTATATTTATTACCAGTGACCGGATGAACAAACTCATCAGTGTTTTTAACATATTGACACATACTGCAACTGGTACATGCTCTGGTACCTTTCCATGTATTTAAATTACTTTCAGGTAAATTCCTGGGGTAGCATAACATACATTTAAGATTTTTCCTGTTTTTAAAAATAAAACTAGGACACTCTCCAACCACTTCCATAATTCGTCTGTCTGTCATAAGAAGTGGCCAGTGTTTATTAAAGGCATCTCTTACTTTCCTCAAATCACTTGTATATGATATAGAGACATTAACTACATTCTTATTAATCATCATATCAGTTCTATTTAATGCTTGATCTGTCTTATTTGAAAAATATGGCCTTGCTCTTCCTTCCCTAAGTGTCTTTACTTCTCCCAACTTATCAGTCACTTCCTTCTTTTTATAGCCTCTATCATATAAATTATTTTGCAGGGTTACCAATCCTTCTTCGAATGTGGGTTCCTGGTTACTCAAACGTGAAACTCTCATTTCCTTTAACTATATTTGAAAAGATTTTTCTAGGGTGCATGCTTATCCTGTACAATAATGTGTTACGATAGCACTCTTTTCTGTAGACCTTAGTGTCAAACATACCTCCATTTCCTTTCATTACAAATATGTCCAAGAATGGCAGCCCTTCAAGTGAATGACTCATTGTAAACTTCAGGAAGCTAGTAGTAACTTCTGCATCACTGACTGATTTATTCAATGCTGGAAGGGTACTGTCCCACACAAGTTTTACCACAGATTTGTGGAGGATATTTTTCTTAACATGGTTCTTATACATTTCTAGAGGGAACAACTGTTCCACTTCGAATTGAGCCATAACTGTGTTGGCATAGCTATTAGCACAGCATGTGCTCATAGCTACTCCTTCGCATTGTAAGTAATATTTGCTGTCAAAAACAAACATATTATTTTCCAACACAACTTCCATAAACCTACATATCTTGTCTATGAGCTGTCCTCCATAGTCACTATTATGGTGAAGAAATCTATGTAAGTATTCAACACCTTCACCATTTGGTATTGATGTAAAAAGGAAGGTTACATAAAGGGTGACTAAATAGTGTTCCCCACTCATAGCTGCCATTTCACTATATGTATATAGGCTCTCTAGGAAGTGCTTGGAATCTTTCAACACTACTTGAGATTATCCAAGATAGGTCTAATTTTCTTTCCTATAAAAATGGAAAATGGTTCAGTGATCCAACCTCGGCCTGCAACTGTAGGACTAAAAGGTGGAAACTGAGGGTCCTTATGTATTTTAGGTTGCCGTTGAAATGAGGGTATAACTGGAGTTCAACTATCAGGAACTGAACCAGTTCCATTGAAATATCATAATTAATCATAAAATCATTAGTAATAATCCTAATAACTGTATACCTATCTTGAATATAATCGATAGTAACAGGCTTATACACTTTGTCATCAGCAAGCATGTTATGTAATGAACTATAATAGTATTCTCTATCCATGATAACAGTCATACCCCCTTTGTCTGCAGGTCTAAGTACAATTTGTGTATTTTCTATCAGTCCTGATAGGGCCTTCTTCTCCTTCCAACTTAAATTCTTATATTTGTCATTTTTGGAATCTGTATTTAATGTGTTATACAGCTCATCTTCACACATCCTACCAAATGCCTCTAAGATAGGATGGTAATGTGGCGTGTAACTACTAGGTTTCCTAAAGGTTGTTACTCCTTGCTTAATTTCATTAGAAAAGTTCAGTTTTAACATAACATTTCTAAAAAACATTTTTAAATCAGTTATATTGTCCAGAATGTCTGTTGCCTGAGCAGGAATAAATGATAGACCTTTTTGTAGCACTAAAATTTCATCTTTGGTTAGATGTTGTCTCGATATATTCCATACAATGTCCTGCTTCAAATCTGGTTCCACATTTTCTTCAACGTGGGATATTCCATCATCTCTGGCTGCTCCTTCCTTTTCATCCTGCCTCTGCTGTTGGACCTGTATGGTTGTCTTCCTCTATCCATGTAACTGTTAGTATAAAGGTAAGGGAAAGGTTTTTGTTTCTTTAGGGCACCAGCATAGGACTCTGCCCTGTGCTCAAAATTAAGTTGTCCTTGGTCTCAAAATTGAAAAATTAAAATGGTAGCTATTCTGTGAAAGTGAGACTTCTAGGATATGAACCACACCTAGTGCACTGTAGCTGTTAGCAGCTCAGTAGCTGAAAGGTTGTGTATATCTACTCAAAGCAACAAGGGTGCTGCAGCCATTGAGGGAGGGGGAGGGAAGCCCCCCCACCCACTTTTACAAGACCATCTTGTCTTGTCTAGCCCCCGTGGCAGCAAAAGAACAATGTTAGGTAAGGAGATTTTTCTGATCAATGCTTGATTGTGTGTGTAAGGAGATGTTTCTGATCAATGCCTTGATTGTGTGTGTGTGTGTGTGTGTGTGTGTGTGTGTGTGTGTGTGTGTGTGTGTGTGTGTGTGTGTAAGGAGATGTTTCTGATCAATGCTTGATTGTGTGTGTAAGGAGATGTTTCTGATCAATGCCTTGATTGTGTGTGACAGTGTGTGTGTGTGTGTGTGTGTGTGTGTGTGTGTGTGTGTGTGTGTGTGTGTGTGTGTGTGTGTAAGGAGATGTTTCTGATCAATGCTTGATTGTGTGTGTATAAGGAGATGTTTCTGATCAATGCTTGAGTGCGTGTGTGTGATTGTGTAAGGAGATGTTTCAAATCAATGCTTGAGTGTGTGTGTGTGATTGTGTAAGGAAATGTTTCTGATCAATGCTTGATTGTGTGTGTAAGGAGATGTTTCTGATCAGTGCTTGATTGTGTAAGGAGATATTTCTGATCAATGCTTGATTGTATGTGTTAGTGTAAGGAGATTTTTCTGATCAATGCTTGATTCTGTAAGGAGATGTTTCTGATCAACGCTTGATTGTGTAAGGAGATGTTTCTGATCAATGCTTGAGTGCGCGTGTGAGTGATTGCGTAAAGAAATGTTTCTGATCAATGCTTGATTGTGTGTGTGTGTGTGTGTGTGTGTGTGTGTGTGTGTGTGTGTGTGTGTGTGTGTGTGTGTGTGTGTGTAAGGAGATCTTTCTGATCAATGCTTGATTTTGTGTGTGTGTAAGGAGATGTTTCTGACCAGTGCTTGAGAGTGTGTATGTAATTGTGTAAGGAGATCTTTCTGATCAATGCTTGATTGTGTAAGGAGATGTTTCTGATCAATTCTTGATTGTGTGTAAAGATGTTTCTGATCAATTCTTGACTGCGTGTGTAAGGAGATGTTTCTGATCAATTCTTGATTGTGTGTGTGTAAGGAGATGTTTCTTATCAATGCCTGAGTGTGTGTGTGTGATTGTGTAAGGAGATGTTTCTGATCATGCACTTTATTTGTAGATGAAACAATGAAATATAAAGTTGTTTGCTAGCAGCAACCTCTTCATTAGTTACAGATCTCTTTAATGTGGAATTACTTAGATGACTTTACTTCTGCAGAGATTTTGCATATTTACTGATATTGGTAGATTGTAATGACAGAAGTTTGAGTGGCCTTTTATGGTTGAAATTTTCTGAAATTGTTAGTTTTGTCATTATTGGTTCATACATTTTGTTTCATTGCTTACTAGAAGACTGTTCAAAACTACAAATTTAAAACACATTCTAACAAGTGATGCTGTATTATACAAGGAATATAATTTAATACAATTAGGAAGGTGAGTCAAAGAACGCATACATGTATACATGGCCCTAAAAATATGTAAGGAGCCAATGGTTTGAAAACAACCCAGAGGTAAGCTTAGTCCTCCACTGGCCAGATGCAAAATGAATGTGGGTTTTCATGCCCTTTCAATGAATATGAGTTTCAAGGGCAGAGATGTTTATTGCTCATGCTAAGTCTGTTTTCATTGTGAAACTGTATTGTTTCTTTAGCAAATGGCTCAGTGTTTCTGCTATTTTATTTCAATTTCTGTAATCGTAGAAGTAAATAAGAAAACAGTATGCATGCTGACAGGTTTGAACAGTGTTTATGGTAACTGAGGAGAAATAGCAAGTAATGGAACACTGGAGTGGTTGGGGAGGGGGCTGCTGCTGGAGTGGCAGGGGGTTACAGACTATCCATTCAAGTAAAACAAAACTCATCCTTGTCCATATTCAAATGCAACTTGGATCTAAGGATGGATAATAGAAAATGTACTCCAGGAGTGCCCCTTATGCCACTAATGGATAGAGGCAATTCCTAAATGCTGCATCCCTTACATGGGTCCCCTCAAATTATCTATGGTATGATCAGTTATTCTCACTAGGGCTAATGTACACTTGTCAGCCATGGGATAGGTAAGATCAATCAGGAAATGTTAATTCAAGCACCAAAATAATTAAATTAAATCAAATTAAATAAATAAATAGTAAAAGGGAAACTGGCTAAGCTTAAAATGTCCTCTAAGTGAGCCTATGTTGTGGCAGTAAGTAGTTTGTAAAAATTACCCTTTTTAGATCACTAAGTGTCCCTCTCACCCTCCACCCCCCCACCCTCAGTCTTCAACAAATTTGGGCGCCTATGCAAAGCACATTCATGATTCAGACACATGCACTTGCACCACACAGCACTTATTCATGTTTGTGCGGGATTGCTTACTATGACAGGATGTGTGCATCTCTTCAGTAATTCAGTTTATAAAGCACATTACCAAAATACTCATTTGCATAAGATGGTAAAAAAGTCTGTTGAAATGTACTTGGTGCCAATTTTGTGCTCTGCTAGTTGCTGTCTTTATTCAAAGATTATCAGAAGTTAAAAGCAAAGAAATGTGTTGAATTCATACCTCTCAACTTTGCAAAATTTTCATAGAATGTCCACATTTTTGCCTTATATTTTGGTCAGCTCTTCATAAAATTTGTTGTCTGAAAAATCAGTGAGGACTGACATCACTAAATAATGACAGACATTTGAGTTTCAGATGTCATATCCTTCTGAAAATGCAAGCTTACACAAAATCTGTTATTCTAGCAGTGTTCAAATTTCTGAGATTATTAAGAGCAGTATAAAAAATGCATTCCTTTTTGGGGCCTTTTCCCCTCTCACTGTTTTTTGCTTTATCCAGATTTGTTGTCCTCAGAGGTTGAGAGGTATGACTGAATTTGAAGTTACAGGAGTGAAAGGGTGAGTCTAGTCTGAGCATTTCCTTACATAAAGGATTGGCAGAAACTGCACCCATGGTACTGGTAAGAGAATTGTTATTACTGCTGCTAATAACTTCTATTCAATCACCAATTTCAACATGAACACCTAGGATGCATCTTTTTTACTAGATGCTAAAGGCAAGACACTCACATGCACATACCCATGCCCACCATGCAACATATAACAGTCATCTTGCACATGTCATGCAGTTTCAAGGTGCTGTGCTCAGATAGAAACACCGACACACACAAATACACATGCATACACATACCAGTGTTACTGTTCAGCACTGGACAGAGTCATATAGTAGTGGGAAGGTGGGTTGCAGACTGTGTTCATGTTGGTGTGGGGGTAGTCCCACAGTCAAAAATACCCATTGTAGAGACACCAAGACACATGCAGTATAACTTCATTCCTGAGGAAGACTGCATTCTTATGGAGACACTTGAGACCTCTAGTAAATGCCTACTTAGAAAAGGGGGTCCCAGACAGGCAGAGTGTACTAAAATATATAACCAAGTGCTAGCAGATGTAAATGCCATTGGAGGAGGATATTTTACATTGGCACAGTGTAGGAAGAGGGCTAATGAGTTGGTGTCCCATGCAAAGAGTAATGCGTGGCAGAATGTAATTGCCTGTAACACCGTGGTGTCCTTCCACTGAAAAAGCCAACACCTTAGTCATGAGAGATTTCAGCTATCCTTCCATAGAGTGGAGGGTATACACAAGCAAAAACATGCCCGCCCAGAGGTTCCTGGACTTTGTTACCACAAATGCTCTGGAACAGATAGTCTGCACCCCCACTCGGGGCTCTAATGTTCTAGATACAGTACTCCCCAACATGGGGGGGGGTCAGTGTACTTCCCCATGTGTGATGACCTCCCTAATTAGGTCAAATCACAAATCAGTCTCATTTGAAGTAACTACTGGAACTGACACCCTAACAAGAACAAAAATTATAAGAATCTTTACCAAAGCTAACTACAGCCTACTAGGTGATGGTATAAAAAGCTTCATACCACCCGGAATTGCAGACATCAATGATCACTATGCAAAGTGTATGCAAATGCCCTGTACAAACACTTATGTGATTGCATAAGCTCTCCTGTACCTGACCGGATCAAAACCAGGTCTTCCTGTAAAAACAAGCCACTGTGCTGGACTTCAGGTATAAACAGATTGCATAACAAGCGGAAGAAACTGTTGTCCAAAAGTAAGAGGGATATCACTCTGCAGAGGAAGAGTTCCCTTCCTAAGCCTAAACAAGAAAATCAGAAATCTTGTAAAGTCTTCTAAAGCAAATTATGAAACTAAAATCGCATCCATAGCCAAGGGTAATCATAAGGCATTCTTTAACTACTTCCAAAGTCTAAAAGGGACTGCCCAACTATGTGCCGAACTGGTTGTAGAAGGGATCACTTATACTACACCGAAATATATCGCCAACCTGCTAGCTGACAGATTCAGCGAAAACTTCACACCCCTATCCCCACCTGCCATATCCCAAAGCATACCTGACACCAGCCCTCTGCCTAGTATCTCTAGAGAACAGGTCATCTTTGCACTTGCCAAGGCCAAAAACATGACCTCCGTGTGACCAGATAATATCACAGGATGTTTACTAAACAATCTAAAACAAGACCTAGTGGACCCACTTGGTGTTCTCTTTAATCATAGCTTGAGAATTGGCTATGTTCCTGCAGAATGGAGAACAGCAGCAGTAATCCCCATGTACAAAGGGGGGCCATCAACTGACCCTGGGAACTACAGACCCATAAGTCTAACTAGCCTCATCTGCAAAGCCATGAAAAGAATTATCATGGACCCTATCAACAAGGGCATAGACAACCTCCATTTACTAGACCCAAGCCAATTTGACTTCATTAAGGGTAGATAATGCTTATTAAACTTATTGGACTTCTTTGAGAATGTCAACAAAGCAATGGGCAAAGGTAAGACAGTACACACAGCCTATCCTGACCTTGCAAAGGCTTTTGACACAATTGTCCACTCTGGCATAATCGAGAAACTCTCCCAGACAGGGATTAAGCATTACATTACTAGAAGGGTAGCCAATTGGCTCACTACTCTGTCAAAATTGGTGACTCCATCTCCACCAATAGACCTGTCACCAGTGGAGTACCACAGAGGTCTGTGCTGGGCCCCTTACTGTTTGGCATCCATTTCCTAGAAGTTCAGGCCAAAGTAGACGGCCTTTGGTTTACCAAGTTCGCTGATGATTGCAAACTGGGAGCAATCATCAAGTCCCCCACTGATGTCAACATATTACAAGAATGGCTAACACAAACAAATGATTGGTGCCAAAGCCATGGTCCAAAACTAAATGCAAAAAAAAAACATTGTTATTCTGTGTGTCAAAACAGAATTCCCTACAAATTACAATATTGACAGCACCCCCCCTAAGTTCCAACCCAGTGGTGTGAGACTTGGGAATACAGGTTGACAGCAATCTGAACTTTGACCACCAAGTTGCCAAAGTGTAAGGAAATCTTTCTATGTAGCATACCTCATAAGCAAGGGCATAGTATTCAAGTCAAGGGATGTTATAACTCAAATGTACTCGACCCTCATCAGACCACTAATAGTGTATAATGCACCCTTTTGCATGTACCTCACAAGACTCCTGCAGCAGCTGGAGAGATCTTAGAGGTCTCTCAGTAAGAAAATACAGGGACCAAACCATGACCTACATGGACAGTCTGAAAGCCCTGTCACTTTACTCTGTATCTTATAGGCTGCTGAGAGGTGACTTATGCCTGGCCTATAGGGCAATTTCCAACCCTGCCCTAATGGAAATGCTGCACATCCGCAAGTCAAATGGCACAAGAGTCACTCGCTCTAGGGATCTCAACCTAACCTGTGACATTAACAGAACATGTTGGAGAGCCAGATATGTCTCCCAAAGACTACAGCTTCTCTGGAATAGACTTCCTTTTCACAAATTTCAATCCTTCCCAATCCGGATCCAGAACGAGAAACAGAATGAAAATGAGAACTTAAGTATTGACAATTGTTGTGTTATTAATCTTTCTAATCTTGTTATTGATTCTAATCATGTTTCTTTACTTGAAAAAGGATTGAAATTTGTTCCATCGAATGTGGAAGGGTTAGCGAATGCATTAACTGATTTAAAATTGTTTGCACGCAATTTAGACTTAAAACTATTATATGGCACTTCACAATTGACTGCTGCTGTGTGTTATAAGCATAGTAGTACATTTATTCCAAACAGCCATCCCATTGTACAAGCGTTTTATAATTCATGTGAAACACAGATTAGGAATTATTATCAGAATGATAAGTTTAAACGAATTTATAATTTAACAAAAGGGGAAAAGCAGGCTTTACATGAATTAGAAAGAAATAATGATATTGTAATTAAAGAAGCTGACATACATACATATATATACGGGTAGACTGCCGCTGTGGTGCAGCGGTAGCATTGTTACCTCACAGCAAGAGGTTTTCCTGTTCGATTCTCGGCTGGAGTGCGGGGAGTGCCTTCTGTGTGGAGTCTGCATGTCCTCCTCGCGGTAGGGTGGGTATTCCAAAGACATGCGTAAATGGGCGTGCCTTCATTGAAGGTTGAATGTCGAGCTGGCACCTCGGCGTTCGTGAAAATCTACTGCCAATCATTAGCGGACCAGAGTTCCGCTGTGGCGACCCCTAACCGGGAAAAGCCGAAAGACAACAGCAACATTGTTAAAAGCCAAGTGATGTGTATGAGCAGATTAAACACCTGTGATTCAAAATGTATTAGTCAGATTGATGAAACTTTGGTATCATTTGAAGAGAGGGGCTATGAGGATGAAATACTGGAGGATGCTAAAATTATGTACTATCCGATAGATCCTCGACATACTGCCCTTTTTTTAGTGAAACACCCAGTAGTTATGACAGGGAAAATAGGGGTAATCGTATCCAAGATGTTTGATATATGACTACATTTAGTAGATGCAGTGAGGGTATTAGAAAAAGTCGTGACTGATAATTGGGGTATTCTCAGGAGTCTACCTGACTTTAATAATGTTATTGGTCAGAGACCCCAGTTTACGTACAGAAAATGTATGAATCTTAAAAATAGATTATGTTATAAAGATATATACGAAGCAAAACCACAGAATAAGTTGGTCAAATATGGTGCTTTTGCTTGCCATAATTGTTGTTGCTGTGCATTCATTGAGAAAGGTAATATATTTATACACCCTAATAATAATATTACTTTCACATTTAGATGCTCAGCTACTTGTAACACTAGTAACATTATATATTTGGCTACTTGCACAAAATGCATGTGTTTCTATGTAGGCAAGTCTACAAGATGCCTAAAGGACAGGATTATAGAGCACAATTCTGAGATAAGAAGGGGAATAATGACTTAATTCCTTAGCCAAACATGTACCTGAAAATGTTACTGAGTTTTAAATTTAGAGTTATAGAAGCTGTGATGAGATCCATTAGAAGAGGGGATATAAATACTAAATTAGAGAATAAGGAATACCAATGGATCTTACGATTACAAGCTGAACACTTACCCAGTCTTAACCAGATGGTTTTGGTTAAACCTGAAAACCAGAAAGAGACTCTGCTGATAAAATAAACCAAACCAAGAAATATATCAGTCCGGGAAGACCTCAACCACGCTCTTTATTAACACCAGTGAATACTAGTACAACGTTTTCGTCAAACACACCTTATCTGATAAAGTCAAGGTGTGTTTGACGAAAACGTTGTACTAGTATTCACTGGCGTTAATAAAGAGCGTGGTTGAGGTCTTCCCGGACTGATATATTTCTTGGTTCGGTTAAACCTGTTTTAAAACTTAAATTATTATTTAGTATGAATTGCATATATTGTTGTGTAGACATATCTTTTGGGTTACTATTTTAGAAATTTTATGTGTGTGTATATATATATATATTTTTTTTTTTTTTTTTTTTTTTTTTTTTTTTTATGTTTATTAACATTATTAATTAATTTTTTCTATTAACTTTTTCTATTGGCTGTGTGATTATGATGTGATTAATTGATGTATATATAAAACTGATGATTACTTCTGTATGTCATTAAGCACTGAGGAAGGGTACTTGACCTGAAAGCTTTGCTGCCTTTAAATTAAATTCATTGCTGCTCTACATTGGTGTCAGTCATTTTGTTGGAATTTGTTGCTTGTCGTACTACTGCACCTTTATTTTGGGGAGTTTTTTGTTGTGTCTTACAGTTTGATACTCCCATCACATCTCCAGAGCTGTTGAGATAGGTCAGTGTTATCATGTAGCAGTTTGGGCAGTGAGATAGTTAACCTCTTTGTGGTCCTAATCCATTACTTCATACCTGTGTTAGTGCTTCTTCATCAGGTACTTCAGGATTATTAATGCTACCTGAGCATGATGAAACATCATATGGTACATATGAATTTCTTGCTTGTATTAATGCATGTACAGAGGTTTACAGATAAATTAATAATGTGGCGTACAGTGTTTGTCATTTGCTCACAGGTATGGCAGCAACTGCACCGTAGGTTCATAGGTTCATAGGTTGGTACTAGGCTATCGGCACTAGGGCCTATACAAGCCTAGCCATAACAATTCCCTGGCTATTTCTTCCCACAATATTTACTTTCCTGGATCCCTGTCTAGCAGGACGACTGACATGATCCCTGGGGTGAATTTCCTTTCTCCCACCCAATCATCAAGGTGCCTTTTGAAGAGGGCCAAGGAGGTGCTCTGCTTGACATGTATGGGCAGTCTATTCCAGAGTATGGGGAGTCTCTGGGTCAGGAGCCTATCCCTCCAGCATGTTTTGTTCATTGTGATGACAAGATTTAGATCCCTGGAGTGTGTGGCTCCGAGGGATTGGGATTTATTTAAGTAGAGCATGTCCAACAGCTCAGGGTTTGACATGGCCTTGTATGATAAGCAGAGATCGCTTCTGAGTAGACGATATGCCACATAGTATAGCTGGAGTTTTTTTAGATGGTCAGCATATGACATCTGCTTTAGGCCTGTGATTCTTTTAGTGAGGTATTTCTGCTGTCTTTCTAGCTGTTGCAGATGTCTTGTGAGGTACATACCAAATGGGGCATTATACTCTATAATGAGTCTAATGAGGGATTAGCACAGTGGGACAATGACCTCCTTTTTTCTGGATGAAAAGTCCTTAGTGATGAGGTGTGCCACATAGAATGATTTCCTGACTGTTGTGGCAATGTGGTTATTGAAGGTGAGACCACTGTCCAGCTGTGTCCCTAAGTCTCTCATCACACTTTTGGCATTTAGTGTACTGCCACCTATGTGGTAATTCATGGGTACATGTTTTTTCCCAAAGGGGATAACTATACATTTCTTGGCATTAAGCTTGAGCCCATGGCTGTGGCACCAAGCATCTGTTTCTGTAAGGCCCTTTTGTAGAATATCCACATCATTTGGGGATTCAATAATGGCTCCCAGTTTGCAGTCATCTGCAAACTTTGTTAGCCAGAGTCCCGTAGTGTTGGCCTGTACTTCAGAGAAGTAGATGCCAAACAAGAGCGGTCCCAGGACTGAAGCCTGAGGTACTCCACTTGTCACTTGTCTGAAGCTGGATTTGGAGTCGGCTACTTTTACAGTCTGGGTTCTGTCAGTAAGCCAGTTGGCAACCCATCGAGCGTCATAGGGATTTATGCCCAGCTTAGTAAGTTTATCTATGATTCCAGAGTGGGGGATGGTGTTGAAGGCCTTGGCGAGGTCCAGATAGGCTGTGTGGACCACCTTACCCTCGTCCACAGCTCTGGAGACTGATTTGAAGAAGTCAATCAGGTTCAGAAGACAAGATCGGCCCTTCACGAACCCATCAGTGACAAACTGTGGTGGAAGACAAGAGTTTGATATAAACAGCTATCCATATGGCTGTCAAAGGTGATGCCATTACTGCAATACTCATGACACAGTCTGAGAACTGTACCTACGAGATGATTTATGTTACACTTCCTCAAGTTATATCCATGTGGTACCCTATCACGCAGGACATGGTAGTACATTGAACTTGTGCACCAAAAGTGAGAATCATGGACACTGCCATGATACTGGAACAAGATATTTATGATACAGCCTCATGTGTCTCACACTACTTGGCATTTGATGGAATGGTGGTCCTTCCCTTCCTTTTATGGTACCCCTCCCACCGTGGACCATATGGGAACCAGATAGCCCCATGAGTATAGTCTGTCACACCAAGAACCTCAGGGAAGAATACCAGACCATAGGAAGCATACATAGTGAAAGCTCAGTCTTGTGATGACTGTTGGAAATAGATATGCTCATCCACATGGGCTAGAATAACATCAATCAATTGTTGTAGTATCCTCAAGGATGAAGCCTGTGAGACAACCACTGAGTCTCCAGTCTGTCATTAAAAGGTCCTTGGGGCAAGTATAGTCAGGGTTAAATATACCTTGATATCTGCAAGAATAGGAAGTTCACCAAGGCCCTGATAATGTCCCTTTCCACATAAAAGCAGTCAAGAACCTCAGTCTTCTGCTCTAGAAAATTATAATGGGTTAGCTGTTAAGAGAAATGCCTCTGCCTCGGCTCCTAAGTGCCACTAAGTGCACAAGGGTGCAGTGTCTTGACAACTGGAGTCTCACATGTGAAACAGTGAAACTCGCAAGCCACATCGGGCATCTTCATTGATTCCAAAGTGACTAGAAGTGGTGATGCTTGCCGATTCATAATCTGTGTGTGCTAAAAGCACTTGTGTACCATTGTACGAGTCAGAATCACAAAAGGCAGAAAAGGCACCCAATTTATATACAGTTGGCACAGCATTTACATATATTTCCTAATTGTAATCATTTAAATATTATTATTATGCAGTAATTTACATACAGCTTTCACTGTGACTTTTGGAGGTTTGCACATATGTGCAGTAATGCTCCATGAATCACACTTTGTATCTGCAGCTTGTGTGAGTGCATGCTATGCATGAGTAACTGGCTGTGAATACCACCTTTAGTATATCTCAGAATTGAAAAGTGCACATCAAAAATGGAACAGGAAAGAACCAACAGATATTCAAAGCCAATTCCTGTCAGTCAGAAGTCCACTCTGCTAGACAGCATTAGGGTGAATGAGGCAAAGAATAACATAGCTGCCACAGTAATATCCAAGTAAAGCAGATTTTGTGACTGTCACCAAATTACTGATAGTTCTGATCAACAAAAAAATCACAGTAATTATTAGCGTCACTTTTTAGATGAGCACCAATTACTAGTGCATCTGTCAGTTAATATAGGCAAATCACAGTTGGACGTTGCACGTTCGATTCTCAGTTAGAGCGCCTTCTGTGTGTCGACACATGTGAATGGGCCTTCCTTCGCTGAAGGTTGTGTGTTAGGCCCGGCAAGCCAGCATGTAAAAATCTAGTGCCAATCATTAGCGGACCGGAGTTCCGCTGTGGCTGTCCCTAACTCTGGGAAAAGCCAAAAGACAGACTTTCATGCAGCAAGGTGTAATTGTTTTTTTTTTTGTCCTCCAACAAGGTCTACTTACTTAAGTAAAGACACTGTCTTTAGAATGTTTATTCTACTCTTACTGCAGACACAAACATTTTGAAGAGGATGTGTCTGCAACATTATTTTCTCATTTGTGCGTCCAGAGACTGGAAAACCATTCTGATATCTTCTGCATCTGCTATGCTACCAAGCACTGAAACCCATGTGTAGCACTGTAGAGCTGAGGAGTAGCAGTTACAGCATTTCCGTCACTAACT